>NW_012114899.1:5662393-5669808 GCF_000951035.1 Colobus angolensis palliatus
TATATCTTTGTTTACACTTTTGCAAAAGACAGCTTTTTTCTCTCTCAATAAAATTATCAGCTTATATTTATTAAGCTGAAAAATAAATATATGGTGTCATTTGCCTAAAACTGTCTTATGAGCTTCTGAACTTTCTCATAAAATACTTCAACATTTATTTGGACACTTTTAGGCATCATTAAAGCTACTTGAAATCTACTTCTACCCTTTCAATTCCCACATGAAAGAGAAGAAAGCCAAATAATTGTTTTCTCAGTTTCGCTTGCAGCGAGAAGTGGCCCTGTGATCCAGTTCTGGGTCATAAAATATCAATGTAAAAGTTGGTGCTTCTGAGAAAGTTTAGTTTTCTTACAATAAAGAGGAAAACTTTGGTGTAGATTTTACTTTTTTCTTCCTTTAAATTTGAGCACAATGACTAGAGAGCGAGCAGTAATCTCTCCACCTAAAGGAAAATTGAAAGCAATCTGGGAGGCAGCCCTGACGTGTTTGCACTACTGAAAATGTACTAGCAACTGCCATCCTCTGGATTTGTCTTGGTGGGAGGTAGAGGCAGAGGGAAAGGAGGTGTTGTAAGTTTTACTGTTGTTTATATCCATTCACATCTGAAATATCCAAATAATGCTTTTTTTGGTCCCCAACACTCTCAAAACTACTTAATACATGTGCTATATCACTACTTAGAACAGACAATATTAACAGCATCATCAGGGTTTTTAAGTATGCATCATTCTTACCTAAGGGCAAATGGGTACCCCTCAATCAAAGAATAAAAGGGGTCCCTATCATGCTAACATTCTTCAGCACCTTTGCATTTCTGTTGGATCAAGTATATTATACCTTATAAGAATCTTGTTGATGCAGACTGACTTTTCTAACTAACACTATATGCTCCTGCTAAGTGACTATTTGCTACCATTGCCACCTCCTTTTCCTTATTTATGCTCTTCCATCTAGCAGCAATAGTTTCTTATAATTTTCTCCTCTGCAGCACTGCCTGGTGACATCTAGGAATACTCTTTACAAGCTTACCTACAGCAATATCTCTCATTTAAAGCCTTGCCTGGTACTTGTAACCAAAATTACGTTCTTCCTTTTAATCTCCTTGATTAAAACGAGGAAATTGTTACTGCTCATGTGACATTAATATCACACATTTTATCATATTATTATGTGTAGTAGTCACATTCCTTGTCATTTGCAAAATTATCACCATCACTCCCAGTAGACCATAGAACTAACTCTTTGAGGGCAGGAAGAGTATGTGATTCATTTTCCTTAGTCATACAGTATATAGCATAAAGGTGATAGTGGTGGGACACCTATAGGTACCAAGGCTGAAAGAGTTTATTCTCTGCAAAAAGTGATTCCCTTCTTCATGCCCTCTTCTACTTCTACAAATTTCTCAAGAATGAGAGTAAGCAAAGAGGAAGGGCTATCTTATGGATACAGTTTTAGAGAGTTTGATATTTATGTATAAAATCTAAAACAGAAATTTCCAAATCAGACATTTTTTAAAACTACTCTGCATAATATTGGCGGGGTTGGAAAATTCCAGCACACAGGTCAAATCCAGCCCAGTGGGCTGATTTGATAAAGTTGTATTGAAAACCAGCCACATATTTGTTTCTGTAATATCTAAATCTGCTTTTGCACTATAAAGGAAGAGTTGAGTAGATGCCAGAGAGACCCATACAGTCTACAAAGCCCAAGCTATTTGTCCTCTGGCCCTTTATAGAAAAACTTTGCAAACTGTTATTAGGCAGGTTATAAAACAATGTTAGAAAAACAAATTTTTAGCACTTTTCTTGATGGCAGAACTTCTCTAACCCTTTGATTACTATTACAAATTTTCATATCATTTTCCTGAGCTGTCAAAATTATTCTCACCATAGAAGCATTTTTACTAGACCTTATCTTCTCAGGCCAAGTGATATGAGGATCGCATTTGGCAAATGCTGCTTTACAAAGTGCAAGAAAACAAATTGTCAAAATGAATTGCAGTTTTCCCTTTAAGTGATTGTCTCATCTGTTAATATTTAACTCTGTGAATGTGCGTATTATTCTAGTAATTTTCTGGGACACAATTAAGCCACTTAGAAAACTGCTCTGGTCCATGATAAAAGAAATACTGTAAGCTTCCTTGAGATAAAAAGTTACAGCATACCTTGTGCTATAACCAAGTTAGGTGATAATTATCTGAGTGATGTGGATAATTAACATCAAAACAGCAGCAAATGTACTTGAGGGAGAATCTATGATGTTGGACTTAAATTATTTAATCTAATTTAAATGGAGTCAGGAACACCAGACTTTAGATACGTTAATGTGGATAGATCACACAATTATAAATTCCATTAGATGTAGAACTTTCTGTATTTTCTTATAGTTCTTAAATTACTGCTTTCTTTAACCTCAGTGTTTTCCCTTAGAAACTATGGTTGTTCTCATTTATATCCCTTCTAAAATAACTATGTTTCTTTAACTTGAATAAACATAGTATTGATGTAAAAAGGTACTAAATCAAAATGTATTTTTTTCCAGAAGTTTTAGAAGTGAACACAAATTATTTAGTGATCAAATTCATTTAACCAAACAGTACTGAAACTGCCTTTGCACAAAGGGTAACGGAGAAAATTATGACAGTGAAAGAGATCTGACCTAACCAACTCCATCTTGCCTTTAACCTCTAAATTGCCCTTAGTCATTCCTGGGCATGAGCCAAGCTAAGTTTGGGAGAAATTTAGTTTATCTTTTACATGATAATAGCCCTTCCCAGAAACTAAACTGTCTTTGTAAAACTAATGAAAGTCTACCAGGTTAGGAGGCCAAGAGGGGCCCAAATATTGCTAAGACCCCTGTCTTGGGGTCTGGATTGGGACCCCTTTCTGGTAATATAACCTCAGACCACATGTCCTTCTATTGTCAATGGAGAGCCAGCATGATGCAGTAGAACCTACTATGGCTGTGAAGTCAGACCCAGGTTTGAGTCTCAGTCCCTCTGCTTAGTATTACACAACTTACACTTAAACAATTACCAGTCATTATTCTAGAGGTTACAAGATCTGCAACTTCTCTAGTTTTGTAATTAACATCACTATTTTAGAACCTAAGTTTGGCTTTTTAAGGTGTCTTTACAGACTTTTGCATTTCTGACAACCTGACGACTCCACCTAGGCCAGGGACTACTCTGTGGCTCCAACTCAGAAGCAACCAATCAGCAATTTTCCTAACCCTCTGCCTGCCAAACTTTCCTTGAAAAGCCCTAGCTTCCACATTTTGTGGGAGGCTGATCTGAGTAGTAATAAAATTTTAGTCTTCCATTTAGCCAGCTCTACATGTGTTAAACTCTATTGCAATTCCCCTATCTTGGTAAATTAGCTACATCTGGGCAAGATGAACCCATTGGGTGGTTAGATAGGTCCATAAGGAATTATAACTCTGTTGATGCATGTATACTCCAAAGAGACTACTTAGGACTATCTCACAAAGTTATATTCAATATATAAAGACCCACAGCCTCAGATTTAGACATCATGAAAACTTATTGATTTTACCAGAGGCTTTCAAACCAAAGAGACTTCATTATGAAGAGGGACTGGAAAAATAAGGCTAAGACCTACTGGGCTGCACACCCAGGAGATTAGACATTCTTAGTCACAGGATGAGATAGGATGTTAGCTCAAAGTACAGGTCACAAAAACCCTGCTGATACAACAGATTACGGGAATGAAGCTGCCAAAACCTGCCCAAACTAAGATGGTGATGAAAGTGACCTCTGGTCATCCTAAGTACTCATTATTTGCTAATTATAATGCATTAGCATGCTAAAAGATACTCCCACCAGAGCCATAACAGTTTACGAATGCCATGGCAACATTTGCCATGGTCTAAAACAGCAGAAAGAACCCTCAATTCCTGGAGTTGCCCACCCCTTTCTTGTAACACTCATGAATAAATAATCTACCCCTTGTTTAGCACATGATCAAGAAATAACTGTAAGTATACTAAGTTAAGCAGCCCATGCCACTGCTCTGCCTATGGAGTAGCAATTCTTTATTCCTTTACTTTCTTAATAAATAAATTCTTTCTTCTACAAGGTTCAAGAACTCTCTCTTGGGGTCTGGAGTTACCCTTTCCGGTAATATAACCCCAGATCAGACACCTTCATGTTGTCAATAGTGAGCCAGCATGATGCGGTAGAGTCTACTATGGCTGCGGAGTCAGAACCAAGCTTGAGTCTCAGTCTCTGGTATTACACAACTTCAGCTTTTACATGAGCAAAAAATCTGACAAATAAAGTTGGAGTACTTGAGTACAGATACTAAAGGAACTTTATCTCGTATTTTGTCAGTCAGTGGTATATAACTGGGTTTCCTCTGTTCGATATAAAATGTTTTTATTTATTTTTAATATTCTTTTTGGTCAATGTTTTGTTTCCTTGACCTGTTAAGAGAATTGAGAACATTATTAATAATACCTATCAATGTAAAATGTTGTTTTGAATAATTTATCTGTTAAATATATTTAGATAATTTTAATAAGAATTTGAAGCAGATACGTAAGATATACAAAATGCTATAAGAAAAATATTTAAGTAATACAATTGGAGTAAATAAAAGTAACATCTTAGAAAGGTGAAGTAGTTGAAATACATATTGAGGAGATTTCTGCAAAATTACCAGTTTTTCATAATTTTCATAATTTGTACTCTTGTTGATTTATTACATAACAACAGTATTTTCGTTGTCAAAAGAGAGAGATTTTCTTTGTACTAATGTCAGGAAAAAAATAGAAATCCATGAAATCTCAAAAAGGAAAAACTAAAGATGTCTTACGTTTTTTCATGACTACCATTTTACACCTGTGATGAAATTGAATTAAAATGGCCTTATCATTATTAGTCATCATTTGTACACACTCTTACCATGCAAGTGGACTGAAAAGGTGCACATGTAGAATACTTACTCTAATCCTTCAAGGAATTTATTATACAGAAGGATAGAGAATTGACAACTCACATATAAGAGTGTTTGTGTTGGAAATTTTGATACTGGTCTATAATTATCTATCTATCTGTCATCTATCTATTTGTGCATATGAAAACATATGAACCTATATGGTATTAATTATTAAATAATAAGCTATTTGTGCTACATTTTTATTTGAATGGCCTGAAAGAATGCTTATCATAAACTCATCTGAACTCTAAATAGCAAGAATCTTGGAGACATGAAAATTTTCTCTTTTCAAGTATTCTTTTCATGATTTTGTATACTCATCAAACAATGAAATCATAATTTTAAAACAATTTCATGAAAAAATTATGTCATAATTTTAAAACAATTGCATGAAAAAATTATGTCTGAGGTATATTGTTACATAGGAATTTAAATATGCATATATGAAGAAATTATGGTTGAAAAATATAAAGCCTAAGGCTCAACCTGATATCATTTTAAATGTACTGACAGAAATGTCTTAAGTAAACAGAGAAGGACCTATAGCATTTTTAAAACTTGAGCATATTATTTAAAATATAATTTATTATTACTAAAAGAGAAAGTTATTTCAAATCTTTATTAAAAAAAAGCTTCACAAATCCCCCCACAAAACAGCATTTTATACATTAGAAAGTATAAAATGGTAAAAATATTTTTATTTTTAGTATTTTAACATATTCAGTAGCAAATTCTATTAAATGCCTACTTTGCCACAGCTTTATGATAAATGCTATTCATATACTCGTGGACAAAAGAGAGTTTTTTCATTTTTTCTGGAGCCAGGAGCAAGAGATAAATTAAGCAAGTATGATAAGCAGTCATGTGTTTATATACACACAACATATATGTATATCATAAATTGCAAATTAGTTATATATTTCTTCTTTAATAATATTTGATTTCCTTAAACATGTTCCAGTTCTGAGTTTTCTGTTTATAAATTGTATTCATTACTACCTTGATTTGGTTGATTTGGTAGACATTATTCTATTTCTGTACCTTTTTCCATAAATTTCTATTTCAGATTTAAATGGATTTAAAATATTATAATACCACTAAAATACAATTCTCTTCACTTTCATTGAAACTATTGTTACCCAAATTTTATTTTAATTTCTATTTTGTTACTCCAATGTTATAAAAGCTATTTATTCTGCAATTGAAACACAAGCCTCACTTCAGAAACACATAAAAGAACATTGATTTTCATTCTGAAAATGTCAAACTTCTGCCTATAATAATCAGCCATGGTTTTCTGAAACAACAAAGTTCAAAAAGAGCCATCGACCTGATGGCCCTTTGACACACAATGATGGATGCAATGTGTCTACTACTTTACTGCCAGAATGTTCTCCAAGAGAATGAAACAATCAATGAAGAATAATAAATCTAAACTGGGAAGAAGGTTTGTTTGTTTTAAATGTATTAAAAGGGAAACAACGGGTATTTCACTTCTCTAGGGAAAGACTTATTTACTATTTGATTAACTCTTTTCTCTCCTTCTGGCTTATGTGAATCCAACATAACATGTATCTGCTTAAAGACATTTAGCAACTCCTGGAAATTTGACTCTATACACAGTTCTTGAACTTACTATGAAATATAGATATAATGTACTGTTATTCTTCAAAAGAGAGAGAAAAAATTATAATAGAGGATACCACTTTACTCACCCTAGTGTTGTGTCCTTTTGTCAACCTCTAGGTCTGTCAACTTCAACTGTTTCTAGGGAATGATGTTTCCATTTTCCTATAGAATAGAGTTATTGATCAATATCACATCAAAATCAAGGTCGTTACTCTAGTGCAAAACATAGGAAAAATTCATTTTCTTACAGATTATTATATTAGGATTGCTTATGCTTAAAATAAATTCTTGCAAATTCTCAAAAGTGAGTAAAAGATTGCAAGAATCTTAAATATAAATTTGAAAGTAGAAAACTTAAGTTTAATTAAAAACATAACTCTCAAAATGCATATCTATGCCTCAGGTTATATTGTTTACTTAGGAAGTGAAAAGTCACTTTCACCTTCATTTTTTTTATGAGCAGAGTCTGCCATTTCACCAGAGTTCTAACAATGAAGTACTGCATAAATTCTCCTTAAATGACACTTTAAATATATATGATGTTTTATGATATGGTGCACATATTCAAGACAACTAAGGACAATTACATTGATTGAAAGTTACTTTTGATTCCTTAGCATTTTTATTCTTCTTATTTTTTTTTGAGACAATCTGTTGCCCAGATTGGAGTACAGTGGCACAATCACAGCTCACTGCAGTCTCAACCACCCGGGCTCAAGCTATCCTCCCACCTTGGCCTCCCAAGTAGCTGGGACTACAGGTATGTGCCACCATACTCAGGTAATTTTCATATGTTTTGTAGAGGTGGGGTTTTGCCATGTTTCCCAG
>NW_012114899.1:5669858-5673019 GCF_000951035.1 Colobus angolensis palliatus
CCTTCATTTTTTTTATGAGCAGAGTCTGCCATTTCACCAGAGTTCTAACAATGAAGTACTGCATAAATTCTCCTTAAATGACACTTTAAATATATGATGTTTTATGATATGGTGCACATATTCAAGACAACTAAGGACAATCACATTGATTGAAAGTTACTTTTGATTCCTTAGCATTTTTATTTTTCTTATTATTTTTTTGAGACAATCTGTTGCCCAGATTGGAGTACAGTGGCACAATCACAGCTCACTGCAGTCTCAACCACCTGGGCTCAAGCTATCCTCCCACCATGGCCTCCCAAGTAGCTGGGACTACAGGTATGTGCCACCATACTCAGGTAATTTTCATATGTTTTGTAGAGGTGGGGTTTTGCCATGTTTCCCAGGCTTGTCTCAAACTTCTGGACTGAAATGATTCTCCCACATTGGCCTCCAAAGGTGCTGGACTTAACAGGTGTGAGTCAACACACCCAGCAATATAGCACTTTTGGATTTCAAAGTTTTATACTACACCATTATTATTTTATACCGATAATTTTATTATTGTCATAGGGTCACAGTTTTTGTATTTATGCTTTGTCAAAGTAGAGATAAATTAATTTTATGATGATGCAATATAAAGTTGAAATTATAAAAGTTGTTAGAGATTTTAACTATTGGTATCATTTCTACTGTGTTTTGATTTCAAAGTTAGAGAACATGTCTTAATTATTCACGTCTCTCATGTACATGTCTAGAAATAGGTACAGAAATAGATGGAAATAGCTGTATTTTATTTCAAACACATACACATGTAGAATATATAATTCACAGATGCATTTAATTTATGGAAAACAAAACTATGATTTATTTATTGCAACCAAAGTTTGGTTGTGATCTACTGAATAAGTGGAAATAATTAGACAAAACTGTTATTTTACAGTGGTACTAAAGTATCTACATTAAACAACATCCTGAAAAAGGAGATACATATTTATAAAAATCTACAGCACATATATTAAAATTTTAAAATACTTTCTTTTCAGAGATATATAAAGATCTCTACATAAAATAAAAATTAAGAAATGCATACAAAATCAATTTTTATACCACTTTGGGGATTAGTATATATCTATCTTAAAGGAGAAAATGAATAGTACTATATTCAAAAGATAAAAACAATAAGCAGCGTATTCACCAATTTTTCACAATAAAATTTAAGCTTAATAGCAATATGTAAAACATATCAGCAAAACCTTTCCAGACAAATTATGGATGAGATGTGATGGGATCTTCTAAATATTTGCCACCACCACCCCTATCCCCAACTCAAAGCCCAATGTGGCCTTGGTAGCATGTGAGACAATTTTATATAACTCCAAGGTTCCATAGAACAAATTTTGAAAACTCTTGATATAAATCATTTCCAACATGTTTTAATAACAAAAGCTACAAAAATGGATATTGCAAGGACTAAGTAAAATTTTCTCAATTGGTTTAATCAACAATAACAACAATAGGAGGAAAGTTTTCGCAGTGGCCTCCTGACTGGACATTAGCTCTGAGTGCAGCATCAAACACCAGAAATAGTTAGATTTGCCTCTAGGGGTTCTGTACATTTGTGAATAGTGCTGAACCTCCAATTAGTCTCATTCTAAGTAAGGCATTTTGCACTGTGCTTTGTGTCAATTTAGTAATACAGTGGGTGGCTTATGATTTCTGAGTCATGATTACACATTTTATAAAATATAGCAGAAATTGTAGAAGATTTACAAATTAACACTTACAGCATGTAACACCTTCAGGTCAGGGGATAAAAGATGAATGAAAGATTATCTTTTATGATTTCAGTATATGTAATTATGATTATATAAAAATTAATTTCATAGGATTGTACACACATTTTATCAATATAGTTCCAAAGACGAAATTATTACTTAAATGCTTACTTTTAAAACATTTCTGTTACCCTAGATTGGAGGAATTAAAAATTAGATCTTAAATAGAGATGTAGAATTTCAATTAAATAAATAATTCATGTTTTTAAAGATTGGAAAATAGGATAAAAGTCATATCTTAGAGTACCAACTCACTGTGATATTTCACTTATTGTGAATCTTAATTTTTAAAAACTTATTTTTCTAGATTGATATTTCAACAGTACCCTTCTAGAGTTCTACATAATACGAAAAATAAATATATTTTAACTGCTCTCGACTGCTTCAATATTAGCTAGAATAAATAAGAAAAGAGATTCTATTAATTTAAAGTATACAATTTCCCACAGATTGCTTTGGAAATGCATTGTATAATGAACCTAAACTAGTATTAAAATGTAGTCATTGCACAGTGTATATATATTTGAAAACGTCGCGTTGTACAGAGTAAATACGTACAATTTTATCTGTCGATTAAAAAATCAATTGCTGAGAAATATATTGTTTGGATAACCATTATCCACAAAAGGGAAATACTTTGAATTGTGAAGCCATAATTAAACACTAGAGTACTACAAATTGATACAAATATGAAATTATGTCATATATTGCCATGTAAGTACAAGGGTGGTTATAGGCATTTATATTACTGACTGCCAATTTTCAGAGGTAATTATTTAATAAACAACAAACAAATATGCACCTAGGTATGAAGTGGAAATAGCAAACAGTATAATTAATTGAATTTTGATAATGCTTAAGGATTCCAAAATTAATGTGATTTAAATAATAAGATTTACCTTTCTACATAAATAATGTTTTTAACCATTAGTAGACATAAAATTCTAGGAGTCAAATTCCACAGACTGTCACTTAAATTTACTGATAGAGGAAGGAAGGAAGGAAGGAAAGAAGGAAGGAAGGAAGGAAGGAAGGAAGAGAGGGAGGGAGGGAGGTTAAATAGACAGTGAGGGAAGGAGTAGAATAGAACTTGATGCTTTATAATGTGACAGGAGATTTTTTTAATTTGAACCTACTTGAATGTTGATTTTTTTTGTATTTGATGTGGGTTTTGTTTTGTTTGTTTTGCTTTTTGGTAGTGTCTCACTCTGTGACCCAGGCTGAAGTACAGTGGCATGATTATGGCTCACTACAGGCTTGACCTCCTGGGTTCAAGCAATCCTCCTGTCTCAGCCTCCCAGGTAGCTGAGACTACAGATGTATGCCACCATATTGGCTATCAAA
>NW_012114899.1:5673250-5673629 GCF_000951035.1 Colobus angolensis palliatus
ATTTCAATTAAATAAATAATTCATGTTTTTAAAGATTGGAAAATAGGATAAAAGTCATATCTTAGAGTACCAACTCACTGTGATATTTCACTTATTGTGAATCTTAATTTTTAAAAACTTATTTTTCTAGATTGATATTTCAACAGTACCCTTCTAGAGTTCTACATAATACCAAAAATAAATATATTTTAACTGCTCTCGACTGCTTCAATATTAGCTAGAATAAATAAGAAGAGATTCTATTAATTTAAAGTATACAATTTCCCACAGATTGCTTTGGAAACGCATTGTATAATGAACCTAAACTAGTATTAAAATGTAGTCATTGCACAGTGTATATATATTTGAAAACGTCGCGTTGTACAGAGTAAATACGTAC
>NW_012114899.1:5674066-5676682 GCF_000951035.1 Colobus angolensis palliatus
TTTTCTTGTTTGGATTCCAGGATACCTCACTTTCTGATTTATCTCCTACATTTCTGGTTCCTTTTTTACTGGTGCCTTCTCATTTCTCCATCTCGCAATAATAGAATGCCCTAGGGCACTGACCTTAACTTTCTTCTCATTTCTACATATAATAATTTTCTAGCTGTTTTTTATTCAGCCTATCGAATTAAACATTATCTAACTCTCAAAAACACCAAAATTAGCCTGTCAGTCTACTACCTTCCAGCTTTTTTCTTCACATCTAGTTTAAGGTATGTAGTCAATTCAAAACTAATATGGCCAATGCCAAGCTACTGATTCTTATAGCTCCTCTACTCTTCATAAATAGCAATTCTATTCTTTCACCAGTTTAGGCCTAAATGATGCATTTATACACATGAAGCCTCAAAGTTAAAATTCACTATTTCTTGAATCTTTTTCATCCAACATTTCTATGTTCATGATATATTCCCAAAGTCCTAATGATTCATAAATGTGTTATTATTCTTTTCATCCCTCTAGTAACTTCATTCAGCTTAATAAAATTCCCACTTATTTTAGGCCATGATAATGAAAGCAGTGGAGGGGGAATTGAAATTTTTTAAAAAATGACATAAACGAAGAATTAAAACAGAGTTTAAGACAATAAGAAAGGGGCCATCTTACTTTGTTATTTGGCATTTGACCAAGTTCTTTGCTAATTACACTTTAATTTTCATATTATAAAGTAGGCATTTTGGTATGATTTCTAATATGTCTTGCAGATCTGTGATTCAAGACTACACAATTTTAGGTCAGAAGTTGATAGTGACTTCAAGAATTAATATTAGTCACTTGGTAGTAGATTGTTACATGAATAAGGATTTGATTACTGATCTAGAAAAAAATGCTATGTTCAAGATGTTGAATGGCTAAATAGTAGTATGCCAAACAATGTTCACATCAGTAGTATATTTAACCACAAAAGAAAAAAAATCAATGCCAAGAAGCTTTTATTAAAAATAAATACCTTCTTCAAACCAATAAATAATTTCAGAAATATGTTGGATATTTCATTTCAAAACTTTTAGAAACAATAACATAAACTCTTCCTGGTTGCTGTGGAATGGATTTTATGACCACTTATCTTTATGTAAATCTAGAGATTTTTCAAAAGATTAAAATATTGTGCTTGTTTTTCTCAGTGACATAAATAATATAAAATATAAATTGCCCATTAAAAGAATAAATTTATATTTCATAAAAATGTCAGTATTCATAGGGAAACTTGACTGACAAAAATGAATACCTAAACATGAAAAGAAACTCTTACTCACTATAATAATTTATTGGCGTTATTTCTTAAACCTAAGTACTCATCTAATCAAAATATTGCACCTTTTTTTTCAAGATAAAAGCACAAAAGTGTACAAATAAAGGCATGGCCTTTGATTTTCGAAATATTTTTTTCCGAGTAAAAGATAGGGCATAAAATCCTAGAAACAGCTGCTAAGAGAACAGTGTTTTGTTCATAACTAAAGTGATTAATATATGACTTTTGAGAAAGCTTTCTATTTTGCATAACAAGATGTGCAATGAATGGCCACTTCAGAGCATTTGGATGTTATAAATCATTATAATATAATTTTGATATCTAAAAGGCCTTCTAATACTCAGCATGCTACAATAACTCCATGAAATTATTTTCAGCATACTTCAAGAGTATGCATTTTGTCATTACATTTTCCTGCTGAGAGAGTTCACACAGAACACACCATTCTTTAAATTATGTTTTATAGAATATTTATGGTATCATTAGGATGTAACAAAAAAAAAACCTAAAAAGTGCCCAAAGGAAAGATGGAGCCTATGTATGTTAAAACAAGGACAAAATTTGAATATATGTATCTATTACATATGTATTTCTTTTAGATTGTCTCTGCTTGAGAAAGCTGTTATTAGAAAAAGGGCATCATTTTTGAGAGTTGTAAGCACCTTTAGAAGTTCTAAAAGCCTTTTAAATGCAAAGGTCTACAAAAAAGATTTGTTTTATGCAAATTTAAGCAAGTCAGCTGAATCATATTGCAAAGATGAATGGCTGTTTATTTTGATTCAGATTTCAGATCATTCTTTCACATACAAATAGCCATATAACTGTATTTGACATGTATCAATTCTGCAAAAAAACGGATTTTGCTTCGTAATTGGCAATTAAAAAAAAAAAAACACTTCAGAATTCCTTGCTACCGTTTTTTAACCTCCAGGTAACATACTGAATCTTTACATTTAAATTGGCAAAGGTGCAATAAGGACTTAGAGAACTATTTTAAGTCATAGGGAGGGGAAGTAACAAAAATTGGAATCCTTTGCTTCTATATTAGAAAGATTGTGTGTGTGTGTGTGTGTGTGTGTGTGTGTGTAGAAGGATGGGGGTTAGGAAGACTGTGCTTATAAACATCTTCTTTAAGATATGTAATAATTTATATGCCCATTTATTTTGCAACCTTCCCTGATTTCACTAATCTCATAGCAAATCATAGTTAATTTCATAGGTAAAAATTAATATGACATTGTTTAATTTGTATGTTTTACATACATGTGGTTGAAAGTTTTAATGCATTTGCTCTTCTTAAAATT
>NW_012114899.1:5677502-5697395 GCF_000951035.1 Colobus angolensis palliatus
TTCTTCATTACTATGACATGAAATCGATTTTAAACTGATACATGCTTACTTTTATTTTTTGAAAGGCATCTTTTAGTTTGGAATTTAGATGTGAAAAGTCCTACTAGTTGAATTGAACACTGATGCTACCAATAGAGACAGGCAAATTCCTAGGCAGACAGGACTCAGGGTCCCCACTGAAATCTGACCTTGAAGCCAAGGACAATTAAAGCCTGAAAACTGAGCTGCCAATTCTGAAGAGTCCATGACCAGAGTGAGAACTTCTATCCTCATCTTACCCACTCTCTCTAGATTTGTTTATAATTCAGCTTGGCCAAATTATAAACTGCAGGACAGAGAAGCTTGGCCTCCAGAGGAAAGTATTTTCATATTGTCCTGCAGCTGGATCTTTTCTGTAAACGTGATGGCAAAGGGTCCAAGGTCCCATATGTGCAGGCTTTCTTTTTGCCTTGCCCAATATTCCAGACCTTTGCCAACATTGTAGAATTGATCCAGCCCTCCTAGTGGTCATCTTAGGAGAGGCTGCAAAGGGCAATCCCAAGGGACAAGGGAAGCAAACTCCAGAGGAGCCTCCAGCAGGGGAGTCCAGTCTCTCTGGTCCTGCTCCTCCTGATCCATCCGGTCCTCCTTATCCATGTTATTTCTCAACTTGTCCCATCCTAGAAATCCTCATTTTAAGTGGGTCCCAGCCTCACTCATGCCTCTATGAGAGATGCCTTGTGAATATGGCCCTTTTTAGATTTAGGTCCCCTTTTCTCTACAAGATTTAAGACAAATTAAGGGGGATCTTGGTAAGTTTTCAGACTACCCTGACAGGTGATAGCAGCTTTCCAGAATTTAACCTAAACATTTGAAATCTCCTGAAAGGATGTTATGTTACTTTTGACTACCACTGAGAAGCAGGCCGACTTGCAAGCAGCAGAGAAGTTTGGGGATGAGCTTTGTTTCCATATAGTGCCAAGAAAGGGGAAGAGCCTCATCCACTTGGAAAAACAGCAGTATCATTGGAGGAGCCTAAATGGGACCCCAATGATGACATAGGAGAATGAAGAAGGAAGCACTTTCAGATGTGCATAGTGGAGGGCTTGTGAAGGACTAACCCTAAGCCTCTCAATTACTCCCAACTATCCATGATAGACTAGGGATCAGATGAAAATTCCACAGCCTTCCTGGAAAGGCTATGAGAGTCCTTGGTAAAGTATGCAACTCTATCTCCTGATTCAGTCAAAGTACAACTAATCCTAAAGGATAAGTTTATTATTCAGGCAGCCCCTGATATTAGGAGGAAGCTACACAAACAGGCTATGGGATCAGATAGTATTTTAGAGGTGAGTGAATCACAAGGTCAGGAGTTCGAGACCAGCCTGACCAACATGCTGAAACTCCATCTCTACTAAAAATACAAAAATTTCCCAGGTATGGTGGTGTGTGCCTGTAATCCCAGATACTTGAGGGGCTGACGCAAGAGAATTGCTTTAACCTGGGAGGCGGAGGTTGCAGTGAGGCAAGATTGCACCACTGTACTCCAGCCTGGGCAACAGAGTGAGACTCCGTCTCAAAAAAAAAGAAAACCTCCTGAAAATGGCCACCTCAGTCTTTTATAATAGGGCTCAGGAGGACACTCAAGAAAGAGAGAGGAGACTGAAAAAGGCAGAGGCTCTACTGGCTACGTTGTAGGTTTGCAAACCCCCGAATCCCTGAGATGTATCTCTTAACTGCTGTAAGTGTGGCAGCCAGGGCACTATAAGAAGGATTGTCCAGGAAACATGGAGAAGCCACCTGAACCCTCTCCAGTCTGCAGTGGGGACCACTGGAGGGTGGACTGTCCCGGGAGATGCAGGTTACCGGGTAAAGAAACAGTCTCCTAAATAGTCCAGCAGGACTGATGGATCCCAGGGCTCCTCTCCTCATCTCCAATGACTCAGACCACCATTACCATCCAGGAGCCCAGGGTGATTCTAGAGGTTGAAGGGAGGAAGATAACTTCCTCCTGGATATGGGAGTGGTCATTTCTGTTTTCCTCTCCAATCCAGGATTCTTCTCCCTCAGTACGACCATGAGGGGTGTCTCAGGATGATACTTTTCCCAACTCCTTAGTTGTAGTTGGGAAAACTTCTTGTTTACTCTTGCCTTTTAAATCATGCCTGAAAACTTAACTCCTCAGCTAGGCATGGATATTTTAGCTCCTATGGGAACCACCATCCTTATGGTTCCAGGGTATACTCTTTTTCTTCCCCTGGTAGAGACTGACATTAATTCAAAAGTTTGGGTAACTCAAGGAAAACTAGCTGGGCCACAACTGCCATACCTGTTCAGATCCATTGTAAGGATCCAACCTCTTTTCCTAACCAGAGACAAGATCCCAAAAACCAGAAGCTAGGAAAAAGCTAGAATCCATCATTGATAACTTGATGTTCCAAGGTCTCTTCAAACCCTGCAAAAACCCTTGTAATGCCCTGATACTGAGGGTACAGAAACCAAATAAGAAATGGAGACTGTTCCAGGATCTCCACCTCATTAATGATATTGTGGTTCTAATTCATCTTGTGGTTCCCAATCCCTATATCCTGCTAACTCAAGTACCTGAGGGTACTAAATTGTTCATAGTCCTGGACCTAAAGGATGCTTTCTTCTGCATACCGTTACACCCTGACTTCCAATATTTCTTTACATTTGAGGATCCCTACATCCAGACTACCCAGCTAACTTGGATGGTATTACCACAGAGATTCTGAAACAGGCCCTACCTGTTTGGGCAGGTGTTGTCAAGGGATCTCTCTTTATCCACAATTTAAAGTTTTATAATATGTAGATGACATTCTCTTTTTGTGTCCCAAGTGAGGAAATCTCTCAGGAGGGGTATGAGGCTCTTCTTAATTTTCTAGCTAACAGAAGATATAAGATCTCAAAATCTAAGGTTCAGCTCTATCAGACTTCAGTGAAGTACTTAGGTCTAGTCTTGTCAGAGGGAACCAGGGCATTAGGCAAAGGAAAGATTAAGCTCATCTCCTCCTTTTCCCTCCTCTAAACCTTCAAGCAACCGAGGGGATTCATGGGCATTAGAGTATTCTCCAGATTATGGATACCTGAGTATGGTGAGGTAGCTCATCCCTTTATCACCTAATAAAGGAAGCTCAGGCAGCTAATTTGGGAACCAGAGGTTAAAAGGGTCTTTGACCAATTGAAACAAGCCTTGCTTGAGACACCAGCCCTTAGTCTTCCCATTGGTAAGCCATTCAATCTTTATGGATCAGAAAGGAAGAAAGAATGGAATGGCCCTGGGGGTTCTAACCCAGGTCCAAGATCCAGCCCAGCAGCCTGTATGCTACCTAAGCAAGGAGCTTGATTTGGTGGCTAAAGGATGGCCAGCCTGCCTCTGGGCAGGTGCAGTGGTAATTTTGCCGGTGCCAGAGGCTACTAAGTTAATGATGGGGAATAACTTAACTGTTTATACCCTATGTAATGTGGCAGGACTGCTGTCTTCCACGGGGAGTCTCCACCTAATGTACAACCATCTGCTACTGGAGGTATCTACAGTCCAGTTAGGAATGTGTCACTGTCAAAACTCAGACACCTTGCTCCCAGAAAAAGCTGGGGAACCTGAACATGACTGCAAACAGATAGTAGTGCAGATTTATGCAGCCAGAGAGGACCTCAAAGAAACTACCTTAGAGAACCCAGATTGGGCTCTTTTTACCGACGGATTTTGTTTTGTTTTTGAGATGGAGTCTCACTCTGTCACCCAGGCTGGAGGGCAGTGGCATGGTCTCTGCTCACTGCAAGCTCCACCAGGTCCTGGGTTCACGCCATTCTCCTGCCTCAGCCTCCCCAGTAGCTGGGACTACAGGCGCCCGCCTCCACATCTGGCTATTTTTTTTTTTTAATTTTTTGTGGAGATGGGGTTTCACCATGTTAGCCAGGATGGTCTGGTCTCGATCTCCTGACTTCGTGATCTTCCCACCTCGGCCTCCCAAAGTGCTGGGATTACAGGCGTGAGCCACCGTGCCTGGCCATTACAGATGGATTTTTTTTTTTTTTTTTTTAATAGAACAAGAGATCCATGAAGCAGGATATGCAGTAGTCACCCTGAATGACACTACTGAAAGCACACCTCTTTCTTTGAGCACAAGTGTTCAACTAGTTCAGCTAATTGTCCTCATTAGAGTACTTGAATTAAGCAAAGGGAAAGCAGTTTACAATTACACTGATTCTAAGTATGTTTTCCTAGTCCTCTATGTCCATGCCAATATCTGGAAAGAGAGAGACTTCCTTATAGCTAATTGGTCTCCCGTTAAACACCATCAGGAAATTAACAGACTATTATTCTAAGTTTTCCTTCCATCAGCAGTGACAGTGATACATTGTAAAGGCCACCAAAAGTGGATGGATGAAATAGCCAAGGGAAATACACTGACAGACCAAGCAGCTAAATTGGCAGGGAGAGTTCCCCAGATATCTGATCCACTTGAGGCCTCAAATCTGGGAGGGCTGCATAAGAGAAATAAAACCTCAATATTCTTCTGAGGAAATAGAATGGGCCACCTGTTGGGAATACACCTTTCAACCCTCAGGATGACTACAATCAGAGGATGGCAAATTTCATACAGCAGCTTTCAGTCAACGGAAAGTTCTTCAAATCCTTCACCAAGCCTTCCACCTAGGAAAGGATTAAACCTATCAATTGGACCAATGGTTGTTCTCAGGCCTGGGTTGGGAGGGACCTTGCAGTGTACTTTCTACTTCTTCAGCAGTGAAGATCACTGGAATACATTCTTGGATTTATTATACTAAAGGCCTGGAGACTGATGGAATTATCTCTGTTGACTCAGAAGAGCACTCAAAGCACCAGTGTAAAGACATTGGAAACCTCAAGTTAAAGATCGTTAAGTGTCAATAATTCACCTTTCATAGATATGCTTTATAATACTGCCCATGATTGCTGTTCTCACCTTCATTCTGTTCCTCACCATTAGGCGTCTTTGCCAAGGACCCCTTAATCCTGAATGCCTATGGGATTATCTACGCCCCTAAACAGCAATCTCTCTTCTAAAATTTAACTGTCCTCCCCCATATAAGATTTAATTTCTTTCACAAGGGTGAAACTGCTCTGGCCACAACATTGTTTTCAGAATGATTAGTCTGTTTTACTTCTTATTTCTGTTATCTCTGGCACAAGATTTTTCTTTGTATAATACTCATATATGGTCCATGTATACATAACCTCCTTGTAAAATCTGTTTCTTTTTGGCTAAAGGCCATCAAACTCCAAATCATCATGAAAATGGAGCCTCAGATGATGGCTCCCTTTTTATTGGGGACCCTTAGGTAGGCCTCTGAGAGGTGTCTGACTGACTGCTGTTTTCCCAAAACAATTCTCCCTGTCATCAGGAAGCAGTTAGAGCAGTCATTGTCCCTACACTAATGGAAGTTAGATGCACCTCTTCAGAGGGAGGATTGATAGTGAAAGGATACAGACAAATTCCTAGGCAGACAGGGTCCCTGCCTAGGACAGGTCCCAACCTTCAGGCCAGGACAGTATGAAGCCTGAAAACTGAGATGTCAGTTCTGGATAGAGTCCATGACTGGAGTGAGAATTTCTGTCCCCAGGTTACCCACTCTCCCTCAATTTGTTCCTTCTGGATGATACCTTTTAACCAATCAAATGGTGCTTTTTCCAAGCCTGCTCATGGACAAATCAGCACACACTCCCCCATTCTAAGCCAATAAAAACCCTGGACTCAGCCACAAAGATAGCTTACCCATTTAAAGGTCCCCTCAGATGCTGAGAGCTTTCTTTCTGTCACTCAATACAATTCTACTCTGCCTTACTCACTCTCTGGTTTCCAATGTACCCTATTCCTCTTGGTTGTGGGACAAGAACCTAGAATTTGCCGAACTGCAGGAACGAAAGAGTTGTATTGTTTCTGCTTGCTGGTCTGCGGGTGGCAGCAGTAAAAGAGCTGTAACGTTCCCTCCCACTTGCTGAACAATGAGAGAGAAGAGTCCACTGGGTGACACTCCCTCTGCTTGCTGAACTATGGGAGTGAAAAAGCTGCAACAGTAGCAGTAAAAAACCCTCAGAAATTCAAAACTGTGCATAGATGTGCCTGAGATACAAAGAATAATAAACACATTTCTATTCTAAGGGAGTTTTTAAATCTAGGAGATAAGTTGGCTCTTGTTCACATATACCTACAATTCAAGCAGAATGGGAAAACTCACCAGAACATTTTGGAAAGCTGAGAAGATTCAGGGAAGGAAGTACTCAGGAAGAAGTCACAAAATGGCTTTAAAGAACTCTGAGAAGTTGGAGAGGGATTTGGCAGATGGTGAAACCCACAAGAGAAGTACAAAGTAAAGAGAGAGAGAATCAGAATCATCAAGTACCAAAAGCCAGGAAAATCTGATAATCTGTAAATAATGTAGGCTGGCTCCAGTTGTACAATTGTAGAAAGTTTGGGGAACAGGTCACAAAATTACTTCTTACAATACCTAAAGACCCTGGATTCTACACCTTTGAGATGTAAAGTTTTAATTTTATTCCTTCTAATAAGAGACCATTTCACCAGTATGTGCTTTAGATAAGTTAAGGTAGAAGCAAATTCATTATAAAAGGGGAAATAGTTAAGAAGCTATTGTATTAATTCACTCACCTATTCACTTGTCCATCTATTCAGCAGTGATTTATGAAGGGCCTGCTATGAATCAGGCATTGTTCTGAGTTGTGCACCACAGAAAGGCACAGAGTGCAATAACTCAGGTAAGATTAACGTCATAAAAAAGATGAGAGCATGTCTTTCATATGACAAAACACAGAAACTATAAAATAATAGATTGTAAATGTGTTTGCATATTTATAAATTTGCCTTCATGGCAAAAATATCATGAAATTAAATCAAATGTCATTTTGAGGAAAACAAAACTGACATTTCAGTTGCAGATGCCCCTGTCCAACACTTCCAGCTACCTTTCTACAAGTGTTTGCTTTGTGTTAACACTTATATGGCACACTTTCTGTTCTATGTTTATTTTATTTTAGTCCAGTTGGAACAAAAATACCTTGGATCTCATGATCCTAGAGGGGGAAACTCAGAGAAAAAACATACTTTTTTATACTAAAAGATACTGACTTTGAACAGATTATCCCAGGGGCTATGTCAGAGACCTAGATGATTAGCAGTTGGAACTTACTTTAGATAGTGTGGAAAAGAAGAGTAGTTCTGGCAAGGTGATATTTAAAACAAGGCCTAAAATATGTGAAGAGAATAGAAGTCTGAGGGAAAAATCATTTCAGGTGGCAAGAATCAAGCAAGTAAAAGCCATGCTGGGAAAATGAATAAATAAAGTCTGACATTCTGTGATTTATAATTCTGTGGGCTTTAGGCTTTGGGCTTTAGCAAGCATATTATAATTATTATCTTGCCTTTTTTTAAGTGAAAATATTTTAAGTATGGGGTTAACCATACTCTTTTGCTTATGATCATTAAACAAATGGGTTTCCAAAGTAATGAGTTCTACTAAAATTATGAATTCTTCTGTTAAAATATACTAATTAATGTTTATTTCTATTATGATGATACATTGGGTCTAAGTTTTCCCATTAGGACAAATTGGCACCTTGATCCATAATTACGCCAGGTAGTATATCATTTGCACTCAAGTAGATATTTAAAGGATCTTCATCACTCATCAGTTTCATTAGTTTTTAAGGACTATTTTAAATTTATTGACAATAATTTTCTAAGAGTATCAACATTTTTAAAGATCTTGAACTGTTTATAAAAGAAGGCTAACACTGGAGGACCCTACACCAATTCAAAATCATTTTGCGTATAAATGTTTATATTATATGCACTTATATATTAAACTAAAAAGAGACTAGTGAGATGTATATTAACAATGATTTTCTGATTTTTAAAAGCTGAATATTCCTTTAAAGCCTTGTTCTTGTGAACTAAAATAATTTTTAATACAGAGTTATTTAAGTAGGAATTTATAAATTTAAAATGTTAAGATGTCTCAGAAGAAAATTTGGGGAATACTCTTTTATTAATGTTATCGACCTATCCCCCACACTTCACTAGACTTAAATCTCTATAATCTAATTCTCTTTATCAAGATTGTCCCTCTTCAGAAGTTTTGGTGATTGAGGAGAGGATCCAGGGTTTCAACATGATGAACTGTGTCTTGTTCTCAGCAAACATAACAAAAGATAACTTAGTATTATATAATAGAATCTGGGATAAAACAAGATTCTTGGCATTCTGAGGTTTTCTAATCATGAGGATACTTATTTTACATGCAGGCTTCAGGGAGGTATGTTGGAAAGTTAGTAATTGTGCCATGTGAGATATTTTATCTTTAGATATTTGGAAACAAAACCAAAAGGATATCAATAACAAGTGAATACAAATAACCACAAAATATTAAACCTGACTTCAAAGTGTAAAATTACTCTTCTATCCTACTTTTCTGTATTTACCATTAATACAAAGACTTTCTCTTACCACCTAAACACACAATATGTGCATGCACACACACACTTGCACTTGCTCATGAATATAACATATCATAGTGGTTAATAACACAAACTCTAAAATCAATCTATGTGGAATTAAGTGTTGGCTTTGTGACTGATCGCTGTCAACTTGGACAGGTTACTTTACCTATCAATCCTTACTTTCCTCATCTATAAACAGATCTATAAAGCATATTCTAGTCTATGTTGTTAGATTAAGTGAATTGGTATATGCAAATTATCTAGACCAATGCCTATCAAACAGTAAGTAATACATAAGTACAGATAGTATGCATGATGTAAGTGTTAAATGACATCATTACCATGACTACTATTTTAATGCATAGCAGCACAAAGTCTACGGAAAGAAAACAGGAGGAAAACTATGGGATTTCATTGGGAGGAATGAAATGATGTACTTTTAGTTCGGAGAAATGACTTGTGTTCAGTCAAGTTAGGACATCATTTAGCAAGATCTTGTGACAAAGCAGACAAGAAAGTGAGAAAGAAACTGAAGGACATTTAAATTTTTGTAATTTTAAAAGCAAAGTGAGTCAATGGTCTATATCCAATCCAAGTGGGCAGAAACTGTGCAGTCCAGATAGAAACATATAGCACTACCCTTGGTTGCTCTAAATATGGACTCCTTCCTTATGGCTTCACATCTATATTCTCATCTGATGCCCAAATACATTATGAGATATAGATATGGTATGTATTTGTATTATTATTGTACAGAGGAAGCAGTTGATTTTGAAAAAGTTGTTACTTATCTAATGTCAAAATCTATTCAGTTTTAGAAATAGAATTTGAACCTACTTCTCAGTATCACATATTTTGCATTATGCCATTTGTCCTTATGGTTGTCCCATTTTAGAAATATTGTCAAGTATTTTAAGGAATAGTAATATCACCATGATTAAGAATATGTCCTGATATAAAAACATAGTAGCTATTTCCACATCTTGATACATACTGTAAAGTATCATTGATGAAATAAAAAATCTGAGATAAGTTCCAGAACTGTTCCTGAAATATGTACATGATGTGGCTTTTAAGAAAAGTGCTCTATGCACCCAATAAATTAACCCAAAACAAGCTGGTTTTTGTAGTGCACACCTGTAATCTTAGCTATACAGGAGAAACGCTTGAGCCCAGGAGTTCAAGACTAGCATGGGAAACATTTTCAGACCCTGTCTCAAAATAACATAAAATGAAATAAGCAAAAACAAGAAAAAATAATTAAACTCAAAAACTAAAACTGCTTACATTGTTTTTTTGTTTTTTTTTTTTTCCCCAGAGGAAAGGAGGAGGTAACAACATTAAAATTAAAATCTATTTTTTTCTAATTGAAAAAAATGATTTATGCTATCAAATGAATGCCTCCAGCAGAATGTAATTTGGTTAAGACATTATTGGTAATACTGTATGTGGGATGACCACATGTTTTGTTTGTCCTGAACAGTACTAGTTTATCCCTATATTCCTTGCATCACTTCTGTTAGCCTTTGTCTCAGATTTTTCCATTAAAAATTATTATTAAGAATTATATCTCAAAAGGTAAGGGTTATTTTGGTAATCCTCACTTTGTACTTCTAGCTGTGAAAATATAAATGGATTGAGAACAGCATTCATACTTTAACACATGGTCAAGTAAGCTATCAGGTTTACCTGTCTTTTTCTGATGCTTTCCAGAAGCTGTATAACTCTTGGTAATATTTTACAGATAGTGTATGTGACCCTTCAGGGTAAAACGTAGTGGTGGGAGAAGTATTCAGAGCTGGTAACTAAGACCTCAACTTGGCTCTCCAGCTAGATGTGGGTTTATGCATCTTCACCTAGTGAAATGCTCAAAACCACAAAGCACTAGAGGTAGCGGGTGAGGCTGGTGGAACAATGAGACAATTGTAGTTTGGGCGCATGTGAAATAACTACAGGAAATATGGGCTCAGCAGTACTGCCATAGAGAATATAGAGAGTGGTGTGAGGACTCACTACAAAGGACTTGTCATTTATTGTTTGGTGAAAATCTATACTGTTCAATTATTTACTATTTTAGTGTTGATTTATTTTTAAGCCATAAACTCCATCTGCAAAAATAAACAGTCTCACTCTCCCAAAAAGCATTTATAATAAAAATTAAGAAACAAATTTCCATTTCTCAAGAAAGTTGATGAATAATATGTTACTTGTACACAATGTCTGTTGACATTTACAATACTTATCACTAGTCACATGGAAAGTGGAAGAAAAAGATAAAATTGTTCAAGAAGCAATACCATCAATTTTACAAATAGGTAGCTACATTAAGACAGTGCCCTAAAATAAATATTTAACACATATAGCTGTAGAGGGCATATTTTCACAGCATTTGAGAAGCATGATATTTATTTAAATCAAATGACTTTTCTCAAAATTAAACTTGATCTTTTTTATTCTAAGATTTATTGCACATACACACAAAGTTAAGCCATGGATATCAGTTCCATTAATACACAAGAATTTCAAAATTGTCAAATATTCCCACTTTTATCAAATAATGACAAACAGAAAATGAGTTAAACTAATTTTAGTAATGGATTAATTATTTCATGTAATTCAGAAATCAAAGTAAACATTTTCAGTTGGATGTGAAAAATTCAACATTATTATGAATTCAAACAGAAAGTCAGTTAAGTAATCCATTATTTAAGATAAAATAATTTGCTTTTGTGGCGATAATGTTAAAAACATTTTTTGAAGCACAGGGTCATAGTGAAAACAGTGTTTAGCCACATTAAGAAACAAATAAACTGAAATTGTATTTGGAATTTAATATAAACTGTTTTATAAACCTAAAATATATTTGTATATCCAGAGATATAGGACACTAAAGATTTGAGACAAAACAAATGTGTAGGTGATATACACTGCCTATTTGTAGCTCATCATTTATCAGATGTTAGAAATATTTGAGGCTTTAATGACCTAGTTTGCAAATCAAGTTGCATGTCTCAAAACGTTATTGAAACTTTCTATAAACTAGGCCTCTTAAATTTGCTTAAATTTTGTATTAAAAATCAGCTCAGAATCTTTATTAAAAGACTTTGATGAGTGCAACATCAAATAAGTAATCTTTTGAAGCTTCTAGTAAGTTTTAGTTATCAAGAATAAAGATTGCTAGGAGGAAGAGAAATATCAGTGTAGCTCTACAAAAATATGAGTGAGCAAGTTAAAAATAAAAGTCAGTGAGTAAGATTTTATTTTCAAAATCTGTAAGTTTTCTTTAGAATATCATGTGGAAAGAATCATTTGACAGGGCTTCTATTTTTATTTGGATACAGTGTTTTGTTTTCTGTGCATGAACAGAAAAACTTGACAGGTTTTCTCAGTTTTGCAGCCTTGAAGGCTGACAAAACATTCAAAACAATCACAAATGAAGGTAATACATATTGAATTTTGTTATATGAAAATATTTGTCATAAAGAGGCCCTCTGCATGGAGGAAAAGAACAGTACCTGTAAAATTGTTTGGATTGAAATATTTATACATTTGAATATTTACATATTTCAATACAAAAATAGAAATAGTTATGCATTTCAATATGAAAAAACTAATACTGAGCTTATCCTCTATGTATTAGTATTTGTTTGGGACTTGGAAATTATCAAAAGGATTTTCTCCATCAGAAACAAATGATCTACAGAGCAAAGTCATCAAGGATGTCAACAATTTCATTTTTTACTAATCATAAAACAAATGTTAGAAGACTGAAGCCTATTTCAGTAAATCAATTAAAATTTATAAGACTATATTGAAAAAATACATTATTTGAATAAATGCAATACAAATGATTTTAGTCATACAGATAAATAAAGAATGGATTAAAGTATATGAAAATGCACTAGCTAATTATTAATTATTCTGCTCTGCTATGTTTTGTATTTTTAGGTGAGCAATATTTTAAAAAATACTTCGCTTTCTGTATGGGACATTGTTCTTTATATTTTTTAAAAAAAAACAATTGAACTGTTTAAAACAGTCTAAAAGAAGATTTCAAGATCTGCCACTATAATAAAATCAGATATAATTAATCAATACATATATAACCAATAATTTTAATAGTTTATCTACTGTCTTTCACTCATAGAAGTATACTTGTTTGGACAAACTATTTGGTGTTTGTTTTAACTTTAAATTAGTCAATCAGTTGGCTGAACAGACAACTAATATAAGACAACCAAAAGTGTAGTTTGCTTTCACAGCTGCCAGTAAATATTTTCCTAAAAAGTTTTATTTAGAAAAAGCTTAAATTTATAGAAAAATCTATAAATGTTAGATTTGTGCCATGCACAACCACGTACATTTACATAGAATTACCGGCCTTTAACAATTTACCACATACTCTCCTCTCTGTATGTGTCTGTATGTGTGTATATATATATATATATATGTATATGTATACTTTTTCCTGAACAATTTTCAAATAAGTTGCTGACATTGTAGCACTTCAATAAATTAGACTCATCAGATATTGTTTTATGCCTCAGTACTTAATTGGTAAAATTTAACTTCACCAAGCTTATATTTTGCAAGAGTTATGAAGGTCATTCTGTATATCAGTGTAATGTGGGAATAAAATAAAAATAAAAAGTAATTCTCAGCATTGAATGAATAACATAATCATTTTAAGCATTACAACAACTAATGAATTAATGCACTTATTTTTTCTATATTTAATCAATATTTATTGAGAACCTATTATACCTATTCCTCTTTTATAACAAATATTGAACAAGATAGTCAATGTTCATATACACAGAGTACTTTCAGTCTAATGGGGTGTGACAAAGAGGAGTTAAGTTCATAAACATGTAATATCTCATTAAGAGCTTTAAAAATATACCAGAGCAAGTTAATAGACAACTGAAAGTGTTATTTCAGGTAGCATACATGAGACCAAGCTCTCCTAGGAGTTGTACTTGAATGTAAACTTTAAAAAGGTGAAAGTGTGTGTCTTGTGAATATGTGGTGATAGAATGTTAGGATCGGAGGGACGATCAAGTGTGAAAGCCATGTTGAAAAGAGGAGAGGGTCAATACAACTTTAGGGCTGATAATACAGGGACACCACCTATAAGATGACATGAGAACCGCCGTCAGGTACAGACTAGATCGCAAGGGTTTTGATCATGGCCCAATCTTAGATTTAGGATTCAGCAAATTATAGCTCTGAGGCCAAAGCTGGCTCATAGGCTGGTTTAAGTGACCTAGGAGCCAATATTTTATTTATTTTCCTTTTTTTTTTTTTTAGATTTTTAAATGTTCATTAATGAACATCAACAACAAAGAAAAATAACATGTAACACAGAGAGGCTGTATGTGAGCCACAAAGTTTAAAATATTTGCTTTCTGGTCTTCAGAGGAGAAAAAAATATGGTAATTCCAGATGGAAAGTCATCAGAATTTGAGATCTGGAGAGTCACATAATATGTATTATATTTTATAATGACTACTTTAATATTAGAGTTGAAAATATTCTTCAGGCAGTCAAGAGTAGAAGCAGAATGATCCATTAGGATGCTATGGCAATGGCCCAGCCAATAGGTGGGAATGGCTAGGTGTAGGGTGCTAGTTTTGGAGGAGATGAAAAATTACAGGACTTGGGCTATAACTAGAAGGTAAAATCAACAGAATTTGCCAATTTGCTTAATGAAAACAAGCAAACAGTTTAAAACATGTTCAATTGCTTACTGTGTGGTATTTTTCTAGAAAGTGACAACCCAGAGTGTCCACGTTTTATATCGTGTTTATGTTACAGATAATTTTTTATTTATTCTAGAATTAAACTCCTTTTACCAATTCTATATAATTTTCTCATGCTTTCTGTTTTTTAAGACAATAATCTGCGATGGCAAATGAATGCAAACAAAAGTAATAGTTATAAGAGTTATGTATTTCTTAATTATCATTATTTTATATATTTCTATTTTGATCATCAGTGATTTTTCTGGCATTAAATTTCAAAATAACAACGTAGGAGTGACAAATATATTTTGTTAAAGACAGAAAATAATGCAATCATATTCACTTTAAATATGTTTTGTCATTTAACAGACCCTTACTGCTTCTCTACTGGAGTAAAGAAATTATTTTTGTTAATGTGCTTAAGTAGCCTATAAGCGTTTTTCCATTCTGCACAGCTAATCTAAAACAATCAGTTTTCCAGTTATATTAGTTTCCATAAGAGAATTTCCAAACTTTTATAGTATCCTTTAAAAATAAATAAATAAATAAAGTTATGGTCCTTTAAATTCTCACTTTCTTAAAAATCTCAATAGCCTTTGCTATTTTCTCTTATTTTTAGATATGTGTATATATATATACACATACATAAACTAATTTCTTATTATTTCTATGTTAATATTTCCCCAGAATTGTTGTACCACATTACATTCAATCATTTGTTTCCTGAAGAACTTTTAAGTTTGCCCAAATTTCTAAAATTTTAGAAACAGTTACATGGAACTTACCAGGGATATTTCATCAAAATCATCAATTAAAAAAAATTTTTAAAAGAGAAAAATAATTATTCATATCAGATGAGCTTTTCATATTATTACTGAGTGTAGTTTGCCTTTGCAGTAGTAAATTGATCATCAAAAAATTACCTTTAAAAATAATTGTATTGTTCTGATACTCTCTCCTACTGTGTTTCATGGTTACACAAGGAGCATGGATGAGCAACAAGGGCACTCCAATTCTGTTCACCTCAAAAAGGATTACATATTTTGACTGAATTAGCCAGTTGTAAAAAACAATTTTACTATTGCCTTCCAAATTTAGCATTTATTTGCCTAGATTGTGCAAATCTAAAAAAATTGACAATAGGAATTTTCATCTGCTTTTGCTCCCTTGGAATTTCAAGTCAACCGTTTAATTACCTAAATATTTCAGATCATGTAAAGATTTTTTTTAAATGTACGTTCAACAATCTGTCTGCCCAGTGAAAATCCTCTCTTTTATCATTTGCTATTTAAATACTGCAAATAAAACCATTTCTTGCTATAAAGAGATAATTAAATAACCGCAGGTTTTTGTGACTAAAGTTAGACCAGCTGATACAAAATGTTAGAGATTCTACAGAACTCTAGGGATTGTATTTACACTCTCCAGAACTTGATTTTGTTTTGAGGTGAACAGAACTTCTATAGCATTATGTTCAAGAGCTGTGTTTTACACAAACTATATTCAAATCTCAACCTTACAACTTATTCCTATTAGCTCTCTGTATATCTCAGAGCATCAATTTCTTTTTTTTTTTTGCAATAAATGATTTTAACGCTTCTGAGAAATTTTTACTGAAATAATGATTGTAGACTAATAATAAATGTTGACAAACATTTGGATAAATGGAGTTCTTATACATTAATGAATGGAGCTGTCACTTGATTCAAATACTTTGAAAAATTTTGACAGTATTCACTAGAGCTAAGCAGTGGCCTATCCCATGACCCAGTAATTATTAACATAATATGCATGATATGGGCACACAAGAAATGGAGTGCATATGTCCATCTAAAGAATATTCATAGCAGTTTGATTCCTGATACATAAAATAGAAAATTATCCAAGTATTCTTCAGTAAGAATGTAGGAAACAAATTATGGTCTCTCTAAACTTTCATGAAATCAAAGAGCTACAGATACACAAAGCATAAATGAATCTTACAGTCTCTATGTCGAGCAAAAGAATCAAGATACATGGTAATATATACTTTGTGATTTTATTTGTATGAAATTCAAGAATGGACAAAACTAATTTATGGCAATGACAGAACAGTGTTACATACTGGAGTGTCATATTGGCTCTGAAGTTATTAAAAGAAAAAAACTTCTGCTTGTCATAGAAACTACAATATATTGATCCCAGTGGTGTTTATTGGAGTGTACACATGCACAATCATTTGTCTAGGGATATATATGAGAAAATGCAGCAAATTGTCAAGGAAAAGCAAGCATTTTACTGTATGTAAGTTATGATTAAATAAGACGTTATATAAAGCAGTTTGAACGGTATCTGATAAATAATGTGCGAACATGTTCAGGAGAACATAGCTATAAGTCACAATAAGTGTTATCTAAAACCCTTACATACCAATTCTCAATTACAATTACATTAAAGGGAACATAAACTAGCCAGAGAAATACTAAGTTTAATAATAATTTAATAATTAACCAAGCATTCTCTAAATTATACATGATATTTAGAATACCAACTGCACACCAATAAAATATTACACAATTTAATTCAGATGGTAGGAAATATCTGCATATTTAGACGATGTTCAGAAAATTTTACAGAAAAATAATTTGCCATCCATCTGTGAAACTGATAAGATGCTTAATAAAACTCATTTAGTGCATAAAACATAAGATTTGATATGGTAGATATGATAGGCATTACTCTTTATAAAAGAGTTGAATCAAACCAAATTCATTATTTTTTTTGACACTAACAGAAATGAATGTCAGATGCAGTCTGTTGTACTTAATATATTATTTGATAAACTCGTTTTGACAGATGTTTTATACAATATTCCTTCTCCAGCACTTTTTTTTTTAAGTTAAAGTAAGATTGTTTTGCATTTTCAGCCAGATTTTATTAGCAATTAGCTGGTGAATATAACAAAAATATGGATTTTTTTCATGGTTGGACCCTATCTTGTAATAAACATCATAGAAATTAGAGACTTTGATTTTTCAGTCCCTACTGAACATTATCTTTATTATAGCCTAAGATAATTTTTTTGTGTTTGTGACTTATCCTAAAAGCACTCAGCATGACCAGGATCACTTTTTATCTACTTTGCTATCAGCAGTTTTTCAGGTACAGCATAGTTACCTATGTTACTCACATGTCACTTATATTCAGGAGCTAATCTGCCACAATTACCAAGAAATGTAAGATCCTAAGTCTCTTAACACTTTTTTTGTTTTTATCTTTTCTAGCATAATTGTGTTATTTTATGCGACATGTACACTTGTCTCAGGAATGCAAGATTAGGAAACTAAGTGATATGACTAAAAGTGCACCTGATTTGCTATCAGATCTAGATTCAAATCTAGAGTTATGACTTACTCATGTAAACTTATTTAATCTCTTTTAACATGGGAATGATAACTACATTACAAGATGTTTGCAACAATAAAGATGAAATCAAGTGACTAATTATTGTTTCATAATCAGTTGATAAGTGGCACCTAATTTTATGAAGGCTCATTTCTTACACTGAATTGAAACCCCAGCAAACCCAAGAAGTGACCCACTTATCTAGTTGATGAGCAACTATTGTTTTCAGTAGCCCAAACATTTGGGATTTTCACCTTTCGCCATAACTTTCTCAAACTATTTTCATGAGATTTGTACTGTACTTTTTTTCTTTCTCGTTCTCAGCCTCTAAAGCATGACACTGTGTTTGAACAAGACAGCAAGTCACTGCAAATCTTATATGTCTGAACTACTAAAAAAAAAAAGTTAAAAAAATAGACTTTAAGTCATGCTTTTCATACAAGAAAATGTTTAGCTATTCAATTGTCATGCGTAAGATAATAATATCACACTAAAATAAAGGGACTTTTTTTCTTAATTTTCATAGCCTATGGATATTCATTTAAATATCTGAGAAAGCAATGACAAGGCAATGTGGAACAGGCACTCCGGTTCATTAGCTAGTTCATCCCACTCTGAATATCTAAGTTTAAGCACCAATTTCTTCAGAGACAGGATGAGATTTGAGATTTCTTCTCATCAGGATGAGATTTCTTCTGTCTCTTCCATAACCAAAACCACTGGAGGGTTATGTACAGTGCCATTCCCCAGATGGCTTATGTTATGATACTATTTATAAAAGAAAGATTGATGTTTGGCAGGAAAAAAATAAAATGGTCCTACAGTGACCTAGGAGACAAAATACACACTATACTCCCATATAAAAAAGTTATTTCTCTCTCTGAATAGATATTACATGCAGAGGAAACAGACTCAGAATGTTTCACAGCAGCGTGAGTTATTTTCTGGGTCACTTCTTTTTATAATACTTTTCCTGCCTTAGAAAAGTTTTCTTTGCAATGTTTTGGATATTGAAATCTGGGAGTTTCAAAGACTAATCCCAAGGAATCACATTATAGTAAATAATTAATCTTGATATTGGCAATTTCCTGACCTGCATATTAAGGTATTGCTTATTTCACTAAACATCTTCCTTTATTAAAGGAAAAGGAAATAAATTCTGAGTTTCACAGATGAAAGAATCTCTCTGTATATATACATAGATACATGCACAAAGACACATAGACATTATGTACATGCATACATATACATACATACATATATATGAATACCTGTACACACTTATACGTATAATGTATTTTATGAGTTTCTATGTACATACATAATCTGTATATTGTAATGTGAATTAAAATACAGGGAAAGGCCGGGCGCGGTGGCTCAAGCCTGTAATCCCAGCACTTTGGGAGGCCGAGACGGGCGGATCACGAGGTCAGGAGTTCGAGACCATCCTGGCTAACACGGTGAAACCCCGTCTCTACTAAAAATACAAAAAACTAGCCGGGCGAGGTGGCGGGCGCCTGTAGTCCCAGCTACTCCGGAGGCTGAGGCAGGAGAATGGCGTAAACCCGGGAGGCGGAGCTTGCAGCGAACTGAGATCCGGCCACTGCACTCCAGCCTGGGCGACAGAGCGAGACTCCATCTCAAAAAAATAAATAAATAAAAATAAAATAAAATTAAATTAAATTAAAAAAATTAAAGAAGTTATGAAATATGATTATTTTTAATCAAAATGCTTTACATTGATTTAAAACAAGATAATGCATTTACTTATTTATTTTTATTATACGTTATATTCTAGGGTACATGTGCACAACGTGTAGGTTTGTTACATATGTACCATGTGCCATGTTGGTGTGCTGCACCCACTAACTCATCATTTACATTAAGTATATCTCCTGATGCTATCCCTCCCCGCTTCCTCCCACCCCACAACAGGCCCTGGTGTGTGATGTTCCAATTCCTGTGTCCAAGTGTTCTCATTATTCAGTTCCCACCTATGAGTGAGAACAAGTGGGGTTTGGTTTTCTGTCCTTGCGATAGTTTGCTGAGAATGATGCTTAGCAGTTGCATCCATGTCCCTACAAAGGACATTAACTCATCCTTTTTTATGGGTGCATAGTATTCCATGATATATATGTGCCACATTTTCTTAATCCAGTCTGTCTTTGATGGACGTTTGGGTTGGTTCCAAGTCTTTGCTATTGTGAATAGTGCCGCAATAAACATACGTGTGCATGTGTCTTTATAGCAGCATGATTTATAATC
>NW_012114899.1:5697613-5726368 GCF_000951035.1 Colobus angolensis palliatus
TTTGTTGCCATTGCTTTTGGTGTTTTAGACATGAAGTCCTTGCCCATGCCTATATCCTAAATGGTATTGCCTAGGTTTTCTTGTAGGGTTTTTATGGTTTTAGGTCTAACATTTAAGTTTCTAATCCATCTTGAATTATTTTCATATAAGAGTAAGGAAAGGATCCAGTTTCAGCTTTCTGCTTATGGCTATCCAGTTACACCAGCACCATTTATTAAATAGTGAATCCTTTCCCCATTTCTTGTTTTTGTCAGGTTTGTCAAAGATCAGATGTCTGTAGATGTGTGATATTATTTCTGAGTGCTCTGTTCCGTTCCATTGGTCTATATCTCTGTTTTGGTATCAGTACCATGCTGTTTTGGTTACTGTAACCTTGTAGTATAGTTTGAACTCAGGTAGCGTGATGCCTCCAGCTTTGTTCTTTTGGCATAGGATTGTCTTGGCAATGCGGGCTCTTTTTTGGTTCCATATGAACTTTAAAGTAGTTTTTTCCCATTCTGTGAAGAAAGTCATTGGTAGCTTGATGGGGATGGCATTGAATCTATAAATTACCCTGGGCAGTATGGCCATTTTCATGATATTGATACTTCCTATCCATGAGCATAGAATGTTCTTCCATTTGTTTGTGTCCTCTTTTATTTCATTGAGCAGTGGTTTGTAGTTATCCTTGAAGAGATCCTTCACATCCCTTATAAGTTGGATTCCTAGGTACTTTATTCTCTTTGAAGCTATTGTGAATGGGAGTTCACTCATGATTTGGCTCTCTGCTTGTCTGTTACTGGTGTATAAGAATGCTTGTGGATTTTTGCACATTGATTTTGTATCCTGAGACTTTGCTGAAGTTGCTTATCAGCTTAAGGAGATGTTGGGCTGAGACAATGGGGTTTTCTAAGTATACAATCACGTCATCCGCAAACAGGGACAATTTGACTTCCTCTTTTCCTAAGTGAATACCCTGTATTTCTTTCTCTTGCCTGATTGCCCTGGCCAGAACTTACAACACTGTGTTGAATAGGAATGGTGAGAGAGTGCATCCCTGTCTTGTGCCAGTTTTCAAGGGGAATGCTTTCAGTTTTTGACCATTCAATATGATATTGGCGGTGGGTTTGTCATAAATAGTTCTTTTTATTTGGAGATATTTTCCATCAATCTTGAATTTATTGAGAGTTTTTATCATGAAGGGCTGTTGAATTTTGTCAAAGGCCTTTTTTGCCTCTATTGAGATAATCATGTGGTCTTTGTCTTTGGTTCTGTTTATATGCTGGATTACATTTATTGATTTCCATATGTTGAACCAGTCAATGGAATTTATCCATTTCTTCTAGGGTTTCTAGTTTATTTGCGTAGAGGTGTTTATAGTATTCTCTGATATTAGTTTGTATTTCTGTGGGATTGGGGTGATATCCCCTTTATCATTTTTTATTGTCTATTTGATTCTTCTCTCTTTTCTTATTAGTCTTGCTAGCGGTCTATCAATTTTGTGGATCTTTTCAAAAACCAGCTCCTGGATTCATTCATTTTTTGAAGGATTTATTTGTGTCTCTATCTCCTTCAGTTCTGCTCTGATCTTAGTTATTGCTTGCCTTCTGCTAGCTTTTGAATGTGTTTGCTCTTGCTTCTCTAATTCTTTTGATTGTGATGTTAGGATGTCAATTTTAGATCTTTCCTGCTGTCTCTTGTGGGAATTTAGTGCTATAAATTTCCCTCTACACACTGCTTTAAATGTGTCCCAGAGGACTCTGGTATGTTGTATCTTTGTTCTCATTGGTTTCAAAGAACATCCTTATTTCTGCCTTCATTTTGTTATGTACCCAGTCGTCATTCAGGAGCAGGTTGTTCAGTTTCCATGTAGTTGAGCATTTTTGATTGAGTCTCTTAATCCTGTGTTCTAGTTTGATTGCACTGTGGTCTGAGAGACAGTTTGTTATAATTTCTGTTCTTTTATATTTGCTGAGGAGTGCTTTACTTCCAACTATTTGGACAATTTTGGAATAAGTGTGGTGTGGTGCTGTGAAGAATGTATATTCTGTTGATTTGGGGTGGAGAGTTCTGCAGATGTGTATTATGTCCACTTGGTGCAGAGCTGAGTTCACTTCCTGAATATCCTTGTTAACTTTCTGTCTCATTGATCTGTCTAATATTGACAGTGGGGTGTTAAATTCTCCCATTATTATTGTGAGGGAGTCTAAGTCTCTTTGTAAGTCTCTAAGGACTTGCTTTATGAATCTGGGTGCTCCTGTATTGGGTGCGTGTATATTTAGGACAGTTAGTTCTTCTTGTTGAATTGATCCCTTTACCATTATCTAATGGCCTTGTCTCTTTTGATATTTGTTGGTTTAAAGTCTGTTTTAGCAGAGACTAGCATTGCAACCCCTGCCTTTGTTTGTTTTCCATTTGCTTGGTAGATTTTCCTCCATCCCTTTATTTTGGTCCGATGTGTTTCTCTGCACGTGAGATGGGTCTCCTGAATACAGAAAACTGATGGGTCTTGATTCTTTATCCAATTTGTCAGTCTGTGTCTTTTAATTGGAGCATTTAGCACATTTACATTTAAGGATAATATTGCTATGTGTGAACTTGATCCTGTCATTATGATATTAGCTGGTTATTTTGCTTATTAGTTGATGCAGTTTCTTCCTAGCATTGATGGTCTTTATATTTTGTCATGTTTTTGCATTGGCTGGTACTGGTTTTTCCTTTCCATGTTTAGTGCTTCCTTCAGGATCTCTTGTAGGGCAGGCCTGGTGGTGACAAAATCTCTCAGCATTTGCTTGTCTGTAAAGGATTTTATTTCTCCTTCACTTATGAAACTTAGATTGCCTGGATATGAAATTCTGGGTTGAGAATTCTTTCCTTTAAGAATGTTGAATATTGTTCCCTACTCTCTTCTGGCTTGTAGAGTTTCTGCTGAGAGGTCTGCTGTCAGTCTGATGGGCTTCCCTTTGTGGGTAACCTGACTTTTCTCTCTGGCTGCCCTTAACATTTTTTCCTTCATTTCAATTTTGGTGAATCTGACAATTATGTGTCTTGGAGTTGCTCTTCTCAAGGAGTATTTTTGTGGCATTCTCTGTATTTCCTGAATTTGAATGTTGGCCTGCCTTGCTAGGTTGGGGAAGTTCTCCTGGATGATATCCTACAGAGTGTTTTCCAACTTGGTTCCATTCTCCTCATCAATTTCAGGTACACCAATCAGATGTAGATTTGACCTTTTCACATAGTCCCATATTTCTTGGAGGCTTTGTTCATTTCTTTTTACTCTTTTTTCTCCACACTTCTCTTCTCACTTCATTTCATTCAATTGATCTTCAGTCACTGATACCCTTTCTTCCAGCTATCAAGTCAGTTACTGAAGCTTGTGCATTTGTCACGTAGTTCTCATGTCATGGTTTTCAGCTCTGTCAGGTCATTTAAGGACTTCTGTACATTGGTTATTCTAGTTAGCTGTTCATCAAATCTTTTTTCAAGGATTTTAGCTTTTTTTGCGATGGGTTCTAACTTCCTCGTTTAGCTCGGAGAAGTTTGATCGTCTGAAGCCCTCTTCTCTCAACTTGTCAAATTCATCCTCCATCCAGCTTTGTTCTTCTACTGGTGAGGAGCAGAATTCCTTTGAAGGGGGAGAGGTGCTCTGACATTTAGAATTTTCAGCTTTTCTGCATTGCGTTTTCCCCATCTTTGTGGTTTTAGCTACCTTTGGTCTTTGATGATGGTGAAGTACAAATGGGGTTTTGGTGTGGATGTCTTTTCTGTTTGTTAGTTTTCCTTCTAACATGAGGACCCTCAGCTGCAGGTCTGTTGGAATTTGCACAAGGTCCAATCCAGACCCTGTTTACCTGGGTATCAGCAGTGGAGGCTGCAGAAGAGTGAATATTGCTGAACAGCAAATGTTGCTGTCTGATCGTTCCTCTAGAAGCTTCGTCTCAGAGGGGTGCCTGGCCGTGTGAGGTGTGAGGTGTCAGTCCGCTCCTAGTAGGAGGTGTCTCCCAGTTACGCTACTTGGGGGTCAGGGACCCACTTGAGCAAGCAGTCTGTCCATTCTCAGATCTCAAACTCCATGCTGGGAGAACCACTACTCTCTTCAAAGCTGTCATACAGGGACATCTAAATCTGCAGAAGTTTCTGCTGCCTTGTTTGGGTATTCCCTGTCCCCAGAGGTGGAATCTCCAGAGTCAGGCAGGTCTCCTTGAGCTGTGGTGGGCTCCACCCTGTTGGAGCTTCCAGCCCACTTTGTGTACCTACTTAAGCCTCAACAATAGCAGGGGCCCCTCCCCAAGCCTCGCTGCTGCCTTGCAGTTAGATCTCAGACTGCTGTGCTAGCAATGAGGGAGGCTCCATGGGCATGGGACCCTCCAAGCCAGGAGAGGGATATAATCTCCTGGTATGCCATTTGCTAAGACCCTTGGTAAAGTGCAGTATTAGGGTGAGAGTGACCCGATATTTCAGGTGTTGTATGTCACACTTTTCCTTGGCTAGGAAAGGGAATTCCCTTCCCCCTTGCACTTTCTGGGTGAGCCAATGCCTCGTCCTGCTTTGTCTCTTGCTCAGTGGGCTTCACCCACTGTCCTGCACCCACTGTCTGACACGCCCCAGTGAGATGAACTCAGTACCTCTGCTGGAAATGCAGAAATCATCCATCTTCTCTGTCACTCACACTGGGAGCTGGAAGCTGGAGCTGTTCCTATTCAGCCATCTTGGAACTGCCCCAAGATAATGCATTTATAAAATGGGTTCGACTACATCCCCTCCTCAGGTTAATAGTTTGAGAATTCATAATTTTTTATTTTTCTCAGAAGTGAATACATGTAAATGGTTTAATTTAAATTCAATTTTAATAATTAAATTAATTAAATTCTCATATGCTGTTACATTTAATCTATGAATAATGATAGTTTTTCAAGTTATGTGTGTTTTTAACTTTATCATGCATTTAGTACTTGAGATATTTGTCTTACATATTCATGATGAGTTAAATAACTTTTTGTGTACTTGGAAATTCAAAGAGCCAATTTTTGTACTTTCTTCTTTAAATTATACTGTATATATCCCAGAAGTTAATACAGACATATTGAGAGTAGTGTTGCAGCTTGATGCACAATTAGGTAAACTATGGGTCCCTTAAATAATGATAAAGCCATAATCCAATAATTCTGATGCTAAAATATAATTTACTGAATATTGATATAAGCTTATATTTGCTACATGTATGCTTCCAGTGCACCAAGCACAGTGCTAAGTTATACACAAAACACACACACTCATATTTATATGTCAGAGTAAATTTATAATCTTGACATTATTATTCTCACCATCTTATATATTAAGAAGATGAATTTTGGAGGTATTCAAAATTCTGGCATCTTGGTCAAGAACTTACATTTGCAGAGCATTGATCTTAACTGTGATGTTATAGTGATTCATTGTCTTTCTTTCTTAATAAACCATTACAATTTCCCCTTGGTTTAAGTAACAGCCTTTCTCTCTTCATAATTCTTTTATCTCAAAGAGTATTATAGGTGTGTTAAAAACTATTATCTATGCATCTCTTATTGTATACCAAGCTGTTTGAAGTAGTTAACGTAATAAATTCATTTAATTCCAATACCAATGTTACAGCGGATGAACCATTTCAAATTTTTAGAGATAAAGAAACAGAAGCATCAACAGAATAAAACTTTCCTTAAATTGTAAAACCCAATGGTGATAGAGTCATGAAATATGAGCCCAATTTGTCTTGCTCCAAAATCGGTGTTTCCAATCATCACTGTTCTTGCATTCAAAGCAAGAATACATATCACCGTCCTTGTTCTTTCAAGTAGATTATCATTTTATGTTTATTATTATTGTTATGGAGGAATAAGACATATACCCAGGAAAAATAACTAGCAATATAAGCCAAATGTGATGAGTGACAATATATAGTATGAATGAGAAGCACTATTGTAATTTAGAAGTAAAAAAAAAAAAAAAAAACAATTATTTCCCCACTTTAGTTTCCTAATAGCCTTTGTCTCTCATTCTCTATATGTTTATATACAATTAAACATATGTTAAAAATGTTATAACAATTCTTGCTACCACTTAACTAACTGAATTTCAGTCATTCACTCTGCTTTGCCTAGCAGTAGCCAAATTACACACACACAAGACATGGAAGAAGAGAATTTTTTTCTTTGTTTTGATATGGAGTCTCGCTCTGTCACCCAGACTGGAGTGCAGTGGTGGGATCTCGGCTCACTACAACCTCTGTCTCCTGAGTTCAAGCTATTCACCTGCCTCAGCCTCCTGAGTAGCTGGGATTACAGTAATCAGCCACCACGCCTGGCTAACTTTTGTATTTTTAGTAGAGATGGGGTTTCACCATATTGTTCAGGCTGCTCTTGAATTTCTGACTCAAGTTGTCTCCCAGCTTCAGCCTCCCAAAGTGCTGGGATTACAGGCCCAGCAGGAAATTTCATTTTAGTTTATGTTAGAAATATAGTAGAGGCTGGGTGTGGCGGCTCACGCCTGTAATCCCATCACTTTGTGAAGCCGAGGTGGCTGGATCACGAGGTCAGGAGTTCAAGATCAGCCTGTCCAAGATGGTGAAACCCCATCTCTTCTAAAAATACAGAAAAAAAAAAAATTTAGCTGGGCATGATGGTGGGTGCCTGTAATCGCAGCTACTCGGGAGGCTGAGGCAGAGAATTTCTTAAACCCGGGAGGCGGAGGATGCAGTGAACCAAGATCGTGTCATTGCACTCCAGCCTGGGTGACAGAGCAAAATTCCGTCTCAAAAAAAAAAAAAAAAAAAATGTAGTAAAGGAGATATGTATGATAGATTTAAACAAAATGTATATCTAATAACTACCAAATACAACATTTCTGTGATAAAATTTATTGTAGAAATATTCATGAATGTCATAGATGAGATTTGCTTTCTCATTATTTTATTAAACATCTGTGCTTCCGTTTTGAAATAATACTTGAAATCCCATTGTCTATCTTACTTTCCTTTGTCAGTAATAATCTTTGAAACTATGTAGTGCAAGTGCTCAACTGCATCGACACTAGTTCTTTCCTAATGAAGAGTTGCAGCATATCACTGAAACAAAAGAAAAATATTTTTATTTCTTCAGGTCCTTAAATTATCTATAGCTTTGGACACTAGTGACCAATTGTCAGTGAATCAGAATCTCCTTCCTTACTGTTCTTGATTACTTTGTACAGTTTGTATCTCATTCTGAAGTATAATGGCTACTTTTCCTACTCCCTTAATTTTCCTCACCTCTGCTTAGTGTGATAGTCAGTTTGAATTCAGTGCCTATTATGACCTCCTATGCAAATTTATTCCATATTTTTCCACCATCCCAATCATGTACCATTCACATGGTAGTTATCTGAGTAGGTAACATACTATTACCTACAAAATCAACATATTAAAATGTAATTTATCTTTTTCTTTAAACTATCTTTCCCATGAAGTTGACGACATTCACCTATCTTTCGATGGCTTTATATTCTGAACTTATCCTGCTAGATCTTGTTCCAAATGTAAGCCCTATTATCTCTTTCAATAGAGCTCTCAGTTATTTCTTCTTTCTTTATGTCTAATGCCTTCAAGTTAGTTCATGCCCTAATGAATTCTCTCTGAATTATCCTAACAGCTTCCTGGATATAATCACAGGTAGAATATAAGAGCATACACAATCATAAGGACATAAAGCCAGAGCACATACAAGCTCTAATTATAAACTTCAAGAAAAATGTAATTAAATCACATGCTATTAAAAGTATTAAAGTAAAAGTACTTCATTAATGGTAATCGCTTGGCACTTCTCTAAGTCAGATACATTTAGTACTTAAGAAAAATACTATTTATGTAAAGAAAAATTTTCCATATGGATGAGTTTTGTCTTACCAAAACAGTTTTTTCAGTCTTATTCACTATGAATTATTTAAATTATGACAATGTTTTTGTAGAATAATTGTGAAATGAGCGAGAATAGCTACTTTAACTTTTTAAACATTTGCAAAAAAATATAGTGTGCCATGGTTATATTGGAGAATTTTTAAAAATTGTCACCTCTACCCAAGTAATTATATAGTCCTATTGTATATCTTTGTACTTGAAACTGCAATCCTTTTGTCATTGTTTTTTAAACAGTTACCTTAAAATGTTCACCCCTTCTTTTTACCAGGTGAGCCAACTAGTTATGTAAAATAAACAAGTACTTCTTAGAGGCCAGATTGAAACAATTGTATTTAGCTTAAATTCTTCTTAGCTACCTACTATATTCCTTTCAAAACTTTTATTTTCAAAAAGATATTAAGATACCAGCACTATTCATTTATATCACATTGATTGTGTAAATAAATTGAAAACATTTCCTTACAAATAAAAGAGAAAAAAAAACTGTCAACTCACTTGTCATAACCCTGATATTCTTATCTCTATTTATTCTACAAATAGCAACTTTTTGCTCTAAAACACACTTTTGAGTACTTGCAGAAGGAAATCCAGATTTTTATTAAATTTGCTATTGATTTCTATGCAATTCTGTATGAATCATGGTTCCTTAATAATTCCACTATAAGTTTCAGATTGAATAAGATGGCTGTGGATAGACTTGGACTTCAACACTGTAGCTTTATATAGGTTATTTGAACCTTCAACTTCCTAAAAATGCCATGTCAGTATAGCACAATAATTTTTTGATTCTGAGTCACCAAACAAAATGTTCATAAAAAGTCATTTATCCAGTGTTAGTGACTATGTAATAGAAGCAGGTGGAAATAACAAATATTTTTTATCATCAACTTCTAAATATCCTTCAGGTTCAGGGCCTAATTAGTGAGTGTTTATTCCTGGTAACTACATTATCTTCTTGAAATGATATATTTTGCTTTTAAGTGGCATTTCAGTGAGCTAGAAGTTACAATATATTCCCATTATGCATCTAATATTTATTTGAATGTACCCATTGATAAGATATCATACTTATATATCAATGTTTCATAATTCTCTAAAATGGATGGATCTAAAGATTAAGATACATTTAAAAGATAACAAATCAATATTAGTTCAGTTATTTTGTTAAAGTTGAATATAATGGGCTTAATATTTAGACATCCATATAAAAGGGAAATCTGTGGTTCTGTGTTCTTCCTTAGGAGGTAGAAAAGGATGGATAGATATCGATAGATGGTGAATGGTAAGAAATCAATGGACCAAACAACAATCTGCAAATTATAAAGTGTCTTGTTACTTATAGTTATTACTGTTAGTTAAAAAGTGTCTTGCAAGTAATATGTTCTTCATCACTGTTAAGGTAGCTGATAATTTTTTGCAGTTACTCTTCAATAAATAACTGTTATTCATTCTCAATTTAAGTAGTTCTACTGAGTAGAATTTACATTGCAGGTTGATATGGTTTGGCTCTGTCTCTACCCAAATTTCATGTTGAATTTTAATCTCCATGTATTGGAGGAGTGGCCTGATAGATGTTGACTGAATTCAGGGGGCAGACTTCCCCGTTGCTCTTCTTGTGACAGTAAATAAATTCTTATGAAATTGGGTTGCTTTTAAAGTGCTATTTTTAAAAGTGCTCATGAGATCTGGTGTTTAAAAGCTGCTTTTTAAAAAGTACTGTGTAGCGCTTCCCCCTTTGCTCTCCCTCTCTCCTGCTCTGTCATCGTTACTTGTGCTTGCTTCCCCTTTGCCCTCACCATGACTGTAAGTTTCCTGAGGCTTCCCAACCATGCTTCCTGTATAGCCTGCAGAACTGTGAATCAATTAAACCTCTTTTCTTCATAAATTACCCAATCTCAGGTAGTTCTTTATAGCAGTGTGGGAATGATCACAGAAAATTGGTACTGGGAGTGGGATATTGCTATAAAGTTAACTGAAAAGGTGCAAGCAATTTTGGAACTGGGTAATGGGCAGAGGTTGGCATAGCTGGGGGGCTCAGAAGAAGACAGGGAAATGAGGGAAAGTTTGGAACTTCCTAAAGTCTTGCTGAATGTTTATGAACAAAATGCTGATAGTGATATGGACAATACAGTCCAGGCTAAGGGTGGTCTCAGATGGAGATGAAAAAGTTATTGGGAACTGGAGCAAAGGTCACTCTTGCTATGCTTTAGCAAACAGGTTGGTGGCATTGTGCCCCTGCTCTAGAGATCTGCCAAACTTTGAACTTAAGAGAGATGATTTAGGGTATCTGGCAGAAGAAATTTCTAAGCAGCAAGGCATTCAATATGTGACCTGGTTGCTTATAAAAGCCAATGCTCATTTAAATAAGTAAAAACAACTTATATTTAAACAGGAATGAGAACACAAAAGCTTGGAAAATTTGCAGCCTGACCATGTGGTGGGAAGAAAAAAAAAAACACATTTTCTGGGGAGAAATTCAAGCCCATTGCAGAAATGTACATAAATAAAGAAGAGCAGAATGTTAATAGCCAATACAACGGGTAAAATGCCTCCAGGGCATTTCAGAGACCTTTGTGGAAGCCCCTCTCATCACAGACCTGGGGACCTAGGAGGGAAAATGGTTTCATGGTCCAGGTTCAGAGACCTGCTGCTCTTTACAGCCTCAGGACATAGCACCCTGCATCCCAGCTGCTCCAGCTCCAGCTGTGACTGAAAAGTCCCAAGGTACATCTCAGGCCATTGCATCAGGGGGTGCAAGCCCCAAACCTTGGTGGCTTTCACATGGTGTTGGGCCCACGGGGACACAGAAGGCAAGAGTTGAGGTTTGGTAGCCTCCACCTAGATTTCAGAGGATGTATGGAAGTGCCTTGTTGTTCAGGCAGAAGTTCATTGCAGGGGTGGAGCCTTTATGGAGATCCTCTACCAGAGCAGTGTGGAGGGGAAATGTTCGTGTCTCTACACATTGTCCCCACTGGGGAACTGTCTAGTGGACCTCTAAGAAGAGGGTTACCATCCTCTAGACTCAGAATGGTAGATCCACTGCCAGCTTGCCCTGTACACATTGAAAAGACACAGGCATTCAACAATAGCTCATGAAAGCAGTAATGGGGAATGTACCCTGCAGAGCCACATGGAACGAGCTGTCCAAGGCCTTGGGGGCCTATCCCTTGCATCAGTGTGGCCTAGATGTAAGACATGAAGTCAAATGAGATTATTTTGCAGTTTTACAATTTAGTGACTGCCCCGCTGGGTTTTGGACTTGCAAAGGGCCTTTAGCCCCTTTATTTTGGCCAATTTCTCCTGTCTGGAATGGGATAACTTGCCAGTTGCCTGTATACCCATTGTATCATGGAAGCAAGTAACTTGAACTTGTTTTTTATTTTATAGGCTCATAGATGGAAGGGAATTGCCTTGTCTCAGATGAGACTTTGGGCTTGGACTTTTGAGTTAATCCTGGAATGAGTTAAGACTCTCTGGGAATTTTGGAAGTCAAGAATGTGTTTTGAAATATAAGAAAGACATGAACTTTGGGAGGGACCAGGGACAGAATGATACGGTTTGACTTTATTTCCCCACCCAAATCTCATGTTGAATTGAAATTTCTAGTGTTAAAGGAAAGACCTGGTGGGAGGTAACTGGATCATGGGAGCAGATTTCCTTCTTGTTCTGATGATAGTGAGTTCTCACGGGATTTGGTTGTTTGAAAGTTTGTAGTGCTCTCCACTTCACTCTCTCTCTCTCCTGCCTCACCATGTTAAGATATGTGTGCTTCCCCTTCACCTTCTGCCATGATTGTAAGTTTTCTGAAGCTTCCCTGACATGCTTCCTGTACAGCCTGTAAAACTGAGTCAATTAAACCTCTTTTCTTCATAAATTATCCAGTCTCAAGTAATTACTTATAGCAACATGAAAACAGAGTAATACACAGGTCTAGAGATTGATTAATGACCTAGGTATGATATACTGCATTTCATATCCTTAGTATACTGACTGGTTGAGTAATAACACATAACCTGAGGCCAAACAATGAATTCCTTACAAAAGAAAATATTTCAGGAAAGTATTACTCTTTCTGCTAAGTTGCTACACTCATAGAATGTAAGGCTGGAAATATCAGAAGCTACTTTTGTCACACAGGTAAAGAAGACCTCCCTACTCCCTAAAAATGAAGTCACTGGGGTCATGCAGAGCCTGATGAACAAATCACATAAGATGATCTGAATCATTAATTCAAGCCATAAAAGAACCAGCCTTACTCCTGACTGTTTTAGTTATGCATACTAGTTTAAGTTGTGTTTCTGTTAGTTGCAATTGAGGGGAAAACATGCAGGAGAAAATATTGCTAATGATTTATTATATACAATAAACACCTTAAATTATGTCAATTGCATCATTATTGTCATTTACTTCGTCCCCTAATGACTTGTACACTGGATGAGATTGTAGAGTTTAAGGTCTTCCAGGAACACCTATAGAAGACTGAAATTGTTGTGGATGCTTTGGCAGAAAGATATCAAGGACTTTTGCTCTGATGTAGTGGTTGTCTAGTGCTAGTCCACCTACTATTGTTGTTGAATGAAGACATTCCACTGATATATGAAAAAGTGAGAAAATAGATTATCAAATGAGTTATTCACAAAGTCAAATGCATTCACTTGGAAGAGCTCCCTTTCCTTCTCAGATTACCACTTCTAAGCTTTTTTGGTGGAACAATGCTTTTCCTTTTTTTCAATGAAATAATACCTTTAATAAATAGGTTTGTCGACTTTACAGTGTGCTTTTTAAAAATATTGCATAATAAAAGGCCAGTTTTTCTGTGCTGCACCTTCAATGAATTTAAAGTTTTTCATTTTTTTTTCCCCTAGGTTTAGAAAATTCTGGGATAAACTGCTTGTAGCAATTTCCTTGAAAGTGTTTATGGTATCATAGCTGTCACCAGAGACTTTAACCAACCATCTGAAGTGAATTATTCCCTAAAGATAATGCTGACAGACTAGTATTAAGTCATTTGCTGAATTAAAGATAGAAAAGTTTTAAACAGACAAAAGCTACCAATGTATGGAGTTTCTGAAAGCCATGATTACCAGGGGCTGCTGTGGCTTCTGTAGTGCTATTGGAAGCTTCATCTACACAGAGTCAGCATAAATGACCTCCAAGATGGCGAGTCAAAAAGCAGCCACAGGGAAATACTTTTGCCAGGATTTGTAGCTGCTAGGGTGGAGACAGCAAATAAAAGATATGCTTTTTTCCCTTCCATCACCCACGGCAGATATAGCTAATTTTAAGCCATGTGTTGTGCAAAGATGAATACTATTTCCCATTATAGCCCTAAGGATAATATAATGCTCCAGTTACAAGGCATGTGCCTTTCTGCTTCAAGCACACTGTTTATACATTTCTTTGTGATGCTGGAGCTGAACACTGCAAACCACATTTCTATTCATTAATGGACTCCATCTATTGAAGAAAGGAGGTACGGGGAGAAGGCAAGTTTGAAAGAGACAAATGGGCACTCTCCTTGTTTGCGTTCATTTCTTGTCCATGTCACCCTACTTGATATGGTTTGGCTGTATCCCCACCCAAACCTATCTTGAATAGTAATCCCCCCGTGTCAAGGGAGGGACCTAGTGGTCAGTGTATGCATCATGGGTTTCCCCCATGCTGTTTTCAGGATAGTGAGTTCTCACGAGATCTGATGGTTTTATAAGTGTTTGGAAGTTCCTCCTTCGCTATTCTCTCTCCTGCTCGCTGTGAAGAAGGTGCGTGCTTTCCCTTCCACTTCCACCATAATTGTGGAGTTTCCTAAGGCCTCCCAGACCATCTGGAACTATGAGTCAATTAAATCTCTTTCCTTCATAAATCATCCAGTCTTGGGTATTTTATAGCAGTGAAAACACATACTTATCAATGCTTCCAATTGCTTCTAGTTCCTTATGATACCATCAATTCAATCTCATTGAAAGTTTTACAGATAAGAATCAGTCTTATCATCCCCCTCTGAGATACCAGCACCAGTATGCCCTAGTGACCTCCTGAAAGGCTTGGACTCTAGTTCCTCCTGGACTCTTCTTTGATCTGAGAAATATCAAACAGTGTCCTTTTTCAAAGGGATGAGTGTCAGCTCTGCAGCCTTCTCTTTTAACTTTCTAATTCCATAAATCCTACAACTTCCATTTGTTTTCTCAGTCTTAAAGACAGTAACTGATTTCAGGATATTATTACTATTATTATAACAATATTATATTTATGAGTTCTGATGTCTCAGCAGTGTATTGATCTCTTATATATGCATTACATATATATTTAATCCTCACAATAATGCTACGTGGTGAGTCCTATAATTACCCATATTTTTAAAGATAAAGGAAATGAAACAAAAAATAAGATATTTGACTTGCCCATGGTGAGATGTCAGTCATCTGAAGCCAACATTAGGAATAGCACTGGGGAATGTTAAAAAGGGACGGCTTCCTTGCTCAGAAATCACGACTTTTCTGTCACCTCAGAATAATCCTCTGGTATAAACTACTGTGGGTCAGATAGTTAGGGGCCACGGTAGTTGGCTAGTAGTAATCCTTTAAAGATCTTTCTCATTAAATAGAGATAAATATTTTCCCAAGACTAAGCAGATTGGACATTTCAGAAACTTTGGAAAGATTCCTAATATCCACTGGAGAGCATAGCCTGGGAGAAAGATGATTTCTCCCTCTATTGTACCACATTTTTAAAAAGTATTCTACTCAATTATGGCCACCTGGTTTCTACCCCAAATTTCTCCTTTCTAAAGTGCCGTGTTATTTTCTGTGATTCTAAGGGATTTGGTGGTCAAAATGCAATATATTTCAGCTGGGCTTAATGGCTTATGTCTGTAATCCCAGCAATTTGGGAGGCTGAGGCAGGTGGATTGCATGAGTCCAGGAGTTTGAGATCAGCCTGGGCAACACAGTGAGATCCTATCTCCATTTTTATTTTAAAAATTTATTTAAAATTATATAGTGCATTTCTTATATATTATAGATATTAATTACTTATATTTCATAATGTAATATATTAAATGTGTAATTTAAATATTTAATATATTTAAGGGATTTTATACTAACATATTTATTTTAAATATTTAATATATTCAAGGAAGGGTTTTAAATATTTAATATATTCAAAGAAGTGTTTTATATTTAATGCATTGCATTTTATATATATACACATATGCATATACATATATGTAAATGAGAATATATACACACATATATACATATATATGTATATGTATATATATACACACATATACATATATATGTATATGTATATATACACACACATATACATATATATGTATATGTATATATATACACACACATATACATATATATGTATATGTATATATACACACACATATATACACACACATACAATGCAATACATTAAATATAAAACCCTTCTTTGAATCTCAGCTTAGTTATTGGTAGTTTGGAAGTGCTTATGCCATTAACATTTATAAATGCAGTGCTAATATCTTCATTTCAATTATCCTTAGAAAAGGCTACTAATGCTATTTACTCTATATATACTTTGTCCATATAAAATCTTATTGATCAAATATTCCCATGGAGAAGGATCTGCTAAAGGTCTATAAGTCTCAGTCAGGAATGCACAACTTTTTGTGGACTCCAAAATACACTGCAAACAATCACTGGTATCTTTTAATAGTATGAAAATAAAAAAGTCTTTATCAAGGACTCAGACTCTCATAGTTATCATTCTAAGTATCATGTTTAATTTTTTACAACAGTTCTATGTGGTGAGTACTATTATATCCACATTTTACACACTAAGAAAATTCAAATTTACAACTGAGACCCACACGCTTATATTATTTTTTTCAAATAACTATGCTTGGAATAAATCTATTAAATAATTTTTAGAATTATAATACCAACAGATTTTTTTACACAAATAGGGCTTTTTTTTTCTGTTTTGTAAATCTTTGTTCTCTGGAAGTTGATTGAGTAAACAGGCTCCTCAGACATTCTCAGATTTTACTTCCAAGTAAGCCAACTATTTATAAGCAATTATAAGAAGTATAATTTCAAGAATTAGTATGATAGAGAAGTGATAAAAATAAAAGAAATGTTAAATCACTCACAGTAAAAAAGTTATATCATAATAAATTCCAATTAACTCAGTATGAAATATTATTTTGCAAAGCTTATTTAATAAATTATAACAGATATACATAATATAAACCAAAAGTACTTAGAATTCTCAATTAAAGCAATTATAAGGCATACCTTTGGAAATCAGTCTACTTATTCCTGGAAAACAGATTTCTACAAGAATCTGGACTCAATAATAGCAATGATAGCAACATATGTAGGACATATAATTACGTATTTTTATTGAGAAAATAATAGGAGATCTAATATATATATGTGTGTGTGTCCATATATACTTACATATTTTCAAATATAATATTAGTGAACAGTCTATTGAAATATTTGATACATTACACTTTTTATATAATCCAATAATGAATGCAATTCAAGAAACAAGCAAAATTTTAAATATATTTTCCAGGACATTAGGTATATTATCGCTTTCAAAATTTGTCAAGATCCATAATATTACTGATAAGATACAGGATTCTTCCCTTCCTGTTTAATTGCTTACCACCCCCACCCCCAACACACACACATGAGAAAGCATATTGCACGTGTTTTGCTGTTTTACCTTCTGTATTAGCCATATTCACGCTGCTAATAAAGATACACCTGAGACTGGGCAATTTGCAAAAGAAAGAGGTTTATCGAACTTACAGTTCCACATGGCTGGGGAGGCCTCACAATCATCGCAGAAGGCAAGGAGGAGCAAGTCATATCCTATGTGGATGGCAGCAGGCAAAGAGAGATCTTGTGCAGAGGGACTCCTGTTTTTAAAACCATCAGATCTCGTGAGACCCATTTACTATCACGAGAACAGCATGGGAAAGACCCACCCCCAAGATTCAATAATCTCCCACTGGTTCCTTCCCACAACACATGGGAATTATAGGAGCTACAATATGAGATTTGGTTGAGGACACAGGGCCAAACCATATCACCTTAGCAATTTTGAGACGACACGTTATACAACCCTCCTAAAACTTGTAGGAAGGCTCATGATGAAAAACGGAAACAAAACAGATAAAAAGGAAATACTGATATTGCAAATTACATTTGCTTGGCAGTTTTTGTTTGTTTGTTTTTCAGATTTCAGCATTCCAAATCTGGAAAACTTAAAAATCTATGTATTTAATTTAAATGTCAAGTTGTGATGTAGCTTTTGCCTGGATGGGGTGATAAAAGATAAAAGACTTGGAAAAGATCACTACTTTTCCAAGTCTCTTTCCCCTAAGTCAGGTATGGTGCACTCCACAGACACTGATGGCAAATGCCATCATCTGGAAGACTAAATTTTAACCAGAAAAGTCTGGGTTAGTAGTTTTCGCTCAGCTTGTCTTCTTTTCGCTCAGCTTGTCTTTAGTTAGTTACTTTACTTCAGTTTCGGTGCAGGTTCGGAACTAAAGTAAACAATAATTTTGTGGGTTTGATGCCAGACTATGCAAACTATTGATTCTTTCTCTTCACAATTAACATCACATAATGCTATAATTAATGTAAGTGCATTTAAAACTTAGACTACAACTGTAGATGCATTTTTGCAGCAGTCTGTTTTGCTATTCAAGTTGGTAATATCTACATTTAAATACTTACATCACATATTAAATAATGAAATATCATTCTGATGTTATTTTAAAATCAGAGATATTTAAACATCTGAGTACTTCAATATGGAATCAATATTATTGCCTCAATAAATAATTTTGAAATTTTGGAAAATAGGAAATTAAGCTAAAAGTAGATAGATATGATCAATGATTTTTTGACCTTTTAAAGAAATCTCATAAATGTGAATTTTTATGTTACTCTGTAGACTTTTTGATAGAGTTAGTCAGGTTCAGATCTCTATATACTGATTTCTCTCTTTCTCTCTCTATATATCAGAATATGCATAATATTTTCTCTCACACTCTTCTAACCCAAGAATCAAGTAATAATCATCAAAGTAAGCACCTCAGAGACTCTTTGCCATCAAAAGTTGGGAGTAATTACTTCTCTGAAAACCTCTGTTATTTATTAAATAGTCATTTAGCACCTACAACATGATGAAATTTCTTAATCATTGTTGATATAGCAGTGAATAAGACATATATAGTCCATATCAATATGGAACTTATATGCCATATGTTGAGACACATACAGTTTAGTAGTATGACTTTACGTTACACTCTCCCCTAAATCTCAGTCTCCCCTAAACCTCAGAGTATTCCCTAAACCACAGAAGACTGAAGCATATTTACCTAAATTAGTGGTTGTCAGGCCCCAGTAACCACTATGCATTTCACATTGCTAAGAATGGCTCCATTATTTAGCCAGTCAAGCCTAGAAAGTTTGAATTTGTTGTGGCTCAAGTAGACTTAATGCCTGGACTATGGGAATTTCTGATAGACTGATTGATTGATTGACTAACAAGTTCCCTTTCCAATTACTAAAGTCATTAAGGGCACCAAATTAAAATATAGCTAAGCAATTTTCCTACTCAGATAGTTATAATTAGCAGGAAAATATTTTTTTTTCTTTTTTTCTTTTTTTCTTTTTTTTTGAAAATAAAATAGGTCCAAATTAATAGATACAGGCCGGATGCCCTGGCTCATGCTTGTAGTCCCAGCACTTGGGAGGCTGAGGCGGGCGTATCACCTGAGGTCAGGCGTTCAAGACCAGCCTAGACAACATGGTGAAACCCGTCTGTATCAAAAACACAAAAAAATTAGCTGGGTGTGGTGGCACACGCCTGTAATTCTAGCTACTCGGGAAGCTGAGTCAGGAGAATTGCTTGAACTTGGAAGGCAGAGGTTGCAGTGAGGCAAGGTTGCACCACTGCTCTCCAGCCTGGGTGACAGAGTGACAGTCCATCTCAAAAAACAAATAAGAACCAAACAAACAACAACAACAAAAAATAGATACAGAGATATATTTTTTAACTCATGGGATATATTGTAATGAATGAATAAAAGATGCTTGAATATCCTATAATTTCATAGTATTCTTTTGCTTAGTTTCTTGGTAGAGATGTAAAAACATATTAATTATATAGAGTAGATACTTATTTTGTAGAAATAGAAGTGTATGGAGAAATCTTTGCAGATATATTCATCAATAGAAATGAAAGAACATTTGTTGCCCATTAAATAAATAAATATTGGAGATATTTCCATACATCTGTTCTGCTTATCAAAAGAAAACAAAATCAAAACCCTTGCTCCATCCTTTGTTGCCCTTTAGCTGCCACTGTGTCATCTCCACAAGTATGATCTTCTACAGCGTCATCTCTGGATTCAATCTTTTTCCACTCAACTCTCATTCTTCTCACAGCACAACCTGCTTCGCACCTCTCACACTCTCCTCCTCCCACATACTCTAAACTCAATAATTTCAATAACCTTCTATGTCTTTGCTTTCAACTTGTTCATATTTCTCCAACATTTTCAGGTAATTATCAATTTTAGAATATCTTTTCCCAATATTAGGGAAAAGAGGGAAAAGATATTCTAAAATTCTCTTCTCACCTATATAGATGTAGGACTCCTTAGTCAGGAACACTGCTACTCCTTTATCAAATCACACACTTTTTTGTCTCCCTGCTTTGCACATATTTGCTCCTATTCAAATTTCCCTTCCTACATACCCCTGGGATGCCTTCCATGATTATGAAGTAGGTGCTTAAGGAAGGTTGACCAAAAGAATTGTTTAAAACCTATTATTTAGTTATTTAACAATATTGTTGACAAGTTACTACATACCATGCAATATTTTAGGTACTATGAAGGAAAAAACATACATGCTCCCTCATGTCAAAGAGATACAGTATAGTTGGGCAAGTAAAATGAAATGATGAACTAAATTGAAATTACAACTGTAATAAGCACTACAGAGATGGGAAATAGTAACATGGGTCCATTTATAATACAAACATCTGTTATATTCTGGGGGACTGAAGGTTTTCTTAAGAAAGTGACATTTGAACTGAGATAGAAACAAATCATGTAAATTAAACAGGATAAAAAAGAGAAGGGTCAAGTGAGAAGACTGTTAAATGATGATGAATTTACACAGGCAAAGAAAGACCTTGTAACATGATGCATTCAAGGCACTGAAACAACAGAGGGGAGGCTGGTGGAATGTGTAAAGGAGATGGAGAGAGGATTGTGGCTTCTGTAGAAGTGGCTTGAACTGAGATGATGCAGAACCTTAAAAACTGTCTTTTATTCTAAGAGCAATGAAAAGACATCCGATGATTTTAAAAAGAGAGCTGACTTGAAAATATGTATCTTTAAATTCATCACTCTAACATCTTTGTGAACAATGGAGAATAAGACTCAAGGACACGTACAAGAAGACAAGTAAGGAGGCTTGTACTGGTCTATGGTAAAAGACGATGTGAGCAAAAGTGAAGGTGGATGGATGCGGACATGAGGATAAGTGGACAAATTAAAGATAATGGAGCGGTGGAATAAAGACCATCATAACTTAGTATTCGTTTGGACACATGAAAATGAGGGAGTAAATAATCCAGGACCACTCCTGGGTATTTGGTTTGTGCAGTGGATGAATAAATGATTCTATTCATTGACATACGTAACAGTGGAAAATAACTAGACTAACAGAATTGAGAGTTGAGAAAGGGCATGGGAGAGATCACAAATTATGTTTTATTAAATAACATGAGTTTTAGTGTTTGAGATTAATTAGTGAAAATGCCAATTTCGTATCTGGATATAAACACTACACTCAAAAAAGCGATCCATGCTAAAGATTTGTATATGTGATTCATGCATACGTTGTTGGTAATAAAATCATGGATAAGATAACCTAGAAAATAAGGAGACAGAGGAGGAAGAAGTGAAAAGTTTCTAGAACTAAGCCTTGAAGAAATTCAAGTTTAATATGATAGAAGAATGAGTACGCAAGAAATTAAGAAAGAACAGCCTAAGAACCATGAGAAGAACCAGGAAAGCTATCATAGAAGCCAAAAAAGAGGGGTTTTGGGAAGAGGCAAAAATTTCAAAAGCTTAAAAATAAAGAAAAAGACACAAGGAAAATGAGATCCAGAAAAAAAAAAATGAGATAAATGAATGTAATTACAAATTCAATTAAAGTTTATAGTATTACAGCAGATGATGCCACATTATACTATACAAGACAGAGTCATGGGGTCAGGAATAACAGAAAATAAAACCCAACATCAAAAACAATCTTATAATCTAGAAGTTAAGGCACTTATGAAGTTTTTAATCCCAGAAAATAGTAGATAAATGAAAGTAAAATGAATACATACGTGAATTTTTTTGAAGAAAACATCACTTAAGTATTTGAAGAAAGTATAAGAGACCACAATATTTAAAACATAATTTGAAGAATATAGACAACAGCAAAGGAAGCACAGACATCTGGTAGAAATGACCAACAAATAATATCAGAACTGATGGGGAAATGGTGTAGTCGAAGCACGGAGGAGTTTTGTGGGAAAAAAAAAGAAAAAACGTGAATTGAATGTGGCTCTCTTTTTTTTTTTTTTTTTTAACGGAATCTCACTCTGTCACCAGGCTGGAGTGTATTGGGGCGATCTCAGCTCACTACAATCTCTGCCTCCCGTGTTCAAGCGATTCTCCAGTCTCAGATTCCCTAATAGCTGGGACTACAGCTGCGCGCCACCACGTCCAGCTAATTTTTGTATTTTTAGTAGAGACGGGATTTCACCATGTTGGCCAGGCTGGTCTCGATCTCTTTACCTCGTGGTATGCCCGCCTCAGCCTCCCAAAATGCTGATATTACAGGCATGAACCAACGTGCCCGGCCTGATGATTCTTTTAATAAGTGACTGTAGATATAGAGTCCCTCTCCCTGTAACCTCCTTGAAAGGTTTTTGATTTATAAGCATATAACTAATAAGAACATATAGATGTTTTTAAAAAGATTCCTCAGGGCACCTTGATTGGAGGGATTATAGATGAGCATCAGCCCAGCTAAAGCCTTAGGAATGGCAGGGTCAAGGTAATGAAGATGTGATGAAGGCAGTGGTAATGAGAATGAGACCAAAGGGGAAAGTGGGAGAGAGCTTGAAGAAGAAAATGGAAGTCCTTTGTGAATAACTGGATAACATGGATGATAGGTTAATATTATAAAGGATGCCATATTTTAAGTGAATAGAAATGCCCCACCAATACAGAAATGGAATTTAGAAAAAAGGCATTAAATAGCCAATATATAGTTGATTAGCAACTGAATGTTAAAACATAATGCTGGTGGGGCGCGCTGGCTCATGCCTGTAATCCCAGTACTTTGGGAGGTGGAGGCGGGCGGATCACGAGGTCAGGAGATCAGACCATCCTGGCTAACATGGTGAAACCCCGTCTCTACTAAAAATACAAAAAATTAGCTGGGCGTGGTGGTGCGTACCTGTAGTCCCAGCTACTCGGGAGGCTGAAGCAGGAGAATGCAGTGAACCTGGGAGGCGGAGCTTGCAGTGAGCCCAGATCATGCCACTGCACTCCAGCCTGGGCAACAGAGCGAGACTCCATCTCAAAAAAACAAACAAAAAAAAACAACAACAGCAAAAAAAAAAAAAAATGCTTTTTCTAATAAGAACTTAAATCCTATTAAAATGTAATCATTTGCATTTACAATGATAAAACACACAAGAAAAGCTAGTAAACAATTAATTTGGAAAATATAAACATTTAGGGAAAAAGAAATTCACATAGAACTATCAAACTAGTGTTAAGTGTTTGGCTAACAGCTCAATACTGATTGCTTTTCCTCTCTCTCTACCCAAATATTGCTTCTGAATATATGACCTTGAATATATTTGCAAAGGATGATTGATATTTCTAAATAGCATTAAATGAAGTTATTTTCCTCTCAAAGACCAAATATTAACATTTTTAGATTAAAATTATAAACCAAGAAGCCAATAAAGCAGGCAGACACTAAATATATATAGACAAATTGACTTAAGGGGAACAAAGAAAGTTTCTACAATGAGTTAACCCACAAGGAAAACCTACATATATGTAAAACCTAGAAATTTGGACAAGTTATTTATAGAAATGATATAGGAGGTAGAAAGAAATCATTTAGGCAGATATTGAGGGTAAAAGAGTACTCGGCAGACCTTCCCTTTTAACAAAAAGGGGCCCCCCAAATAATTTCTTTTCTAACAAAGAGCAACCCGAAAAATTGAGCTACGAACCTAGATAAGCAAGTTGGAAGTTTGTATGGGGGAAGGGCCGGCAGCTGTGCCAATAGAAAACAGCTACCTGTGGGCCAGGCATATCGAATATGGAGGCTCCATCTTCTTTTTTGTTGTTACCACATGCAAAGAAATGGGCAACATGGTGCAGCTCACGAAGAACTGCATAATAAAAGATTAGGTTGAGGGAGGCCAGAAATGTGCACCCTATGCAGGTGACACAGCTAGTCCTAACCAGTTTTTCGCACCCTATGCAAATGACACTCCTAGTCCAGTCTTTCCTACCCTATGTAGATGAGACACCACCTCTTCACCAGCTCATCTACAAAAGCTCCTTCATTTTACTGCAGAACCAGTAACCCATTTCTCTAGCCTCTCTGCAGTATCAGAGAGCCATTCTCTTTCTTTTACCTATTAAACTTCCACTCTTAACCTCCCTCTTTGTGTGCCTGTGTCCTTGTTCTCCTTGGCTGTGGCTGTGGAAAAATGAACCTTGGGTGATACTCCAGACAATGAAACTGTTTCAAAAAGAGATCCCTATAATCAGGAATGATAATTTAAATAGTTAACAAGGGAACTTAACAATAGTAACTGACTAAACAGAGCACATGAACTGAGTAGGAATGATAGTCAGGGATGCTCCTGCTCTGTAAAAGATTAAATTTGATGCTAGATTCTGGGAAGCTCTGGGTCATGTGAGTAGAGGTCCATAAAATTCAGCAGAGTATCATAAGCCTGAAGTTCTTTAACAACAGGTTCAGAAATACTGCAGTTCTTTAATCACAGGTGGGTCTCTACCACAATGCACCATCTGAATGTCAGCATTGAGTATAGACCTACTTTCCATTCAAAATATATCAAATAATTTTTTTCCTAAAATATTTTTTTTTTACTTTTGACCTTAAAGGTTATATTATTCAGGGAATAGTTTTTAGTAAATTACAGCATGCATTCTTATTATAAGGTAGAACAGCAGAGCTTAACATTACCGCACCAAAGTGTCCAAGCTAGAAACTTTCTTATTCTTACTAATTCCTTCTGTTCAAACACATGAGCATATAAAGACATGATTAAAATAGCATAATATTTGTGTTACTGAACTGTGAGTGGTAATTTCTGGAGTAGAAATTAGGTGTTTGACTCATCTTTTCATTTGGGGATCATAGCAGATATTTAGACAATGAAAATAGATGATTGGATTAAAATGTGTGCATACATAGGCATGAGGATGGATGGATAGATCATTATCATCTATTAGTTTCACGACTCTTCATTTACACTATCTAAATGCATAACTTCATGAAGCTACTTGGGAAGTTCTCCTCTTGCACTTTATGTAAGAGACTTTTCCTTTATCAGATAAGTATTAGTGCCTTGAGTGTTTGGTAGAACATTCAATTAAAACATTTATTAGGGGTGTACTTTCATCTAAACATTTCAAATCACCAATTCAATTTTGTTAATGTTTATAATACCTCTCAGATTTTCTATGTTAACTTTGAGTTTGTCTTTATAACTTAAATTTTATACATTTGTGTTTTTTTAGTGTTTACATTTTTTGGCATAAATGTATCTTATATTTTTAAATCTTTTAAAAACCTTAAATATATTTTATATTTATACCCTTCCCTTCCTAGTATTGTTTATTACTGTTTTCCTGTTTTTGCCCCATGGTTAATTTCACAAAAACTTTCTCATTCTTCTTAATGTTTACAATACAAAAACTTTTACCTTTATCGAACGTCCTTATTGTATTTGTTATTTTATTATCTTCTATCATAACTATCACTTTCTTCTTTCTTTTCATTTCTTCCAGCTTATTTTGTTTTTCTTTTATAATTTGATTAACTTTCTGTTTACTTGTTAATTTTCAGCATTTTTGTTTCCAGTATAAACATTAAAGATCAAACTGACTTCAGCTATACAGCATGCATTTTGATATGTGATGTTATTATTTCAATTCTAAGCATTATCTACTTTCCATTAGAAGCTCTACTTCAACTCAAAATTATTCAGAAGTTTATTCCTAAATATATGATATTTTATGTTATTTTGTTATTGATTTCTAGCTTAACTGCATTGTGTTCAAAGAGCATATTCTTTATGGTACTTGTTTTTAAAAATATGTTAGAAGTGGTTTTATCACTTCATATATTATCAATTTTTATAAAACAGTATTTGAAAAACAAAGGTGTGTTTTCCAGGTGTTAAATGCACCAATTAATATACATTGAATCATTAAACTTTTATATTATCTTAACTCCAAATTTTATATAGCTTTATTGTTTATTTATTTTTGATTATTTTCATAGACCAACTACTGAGAGAAGTATGACAAACTTTCTACAATAATGATATATTTATTTATTTCTCTGCAGTTACATTGATTTTTTTCTTTATGTATATGGAAAATTATGTATTTAGACACATACAAGTTTAAAATTGTTTTGTCCTGGTGGAATTAGAACTTTTGTCATAATGCATGACCATTTTATATTCAATTTTTGTGTCTTAAATTCCTTTTTATCTGGTATTTATTCTTTTTTTTGCGTGTGGGATGGGAAAGAGTTACATTTTCCTGATGCATATCTTTTAATCTTTATTTCAAACTTTATGTTTATGTGTATGGACGGTTTTTTCTTTATTTTTTTAAGAGATGGGTTCTTGCTACATTGCTCAGGCTGCTCTGGAACTCCTGGGCTCAAGAGATTCCCTAACTCAGTCTCCAGAGTAGCTGGGACCAAAGGTACATACTACTATGCTTGGCTTTAGATGTTGTACCCTGTTTAAACAGTCTGTAGTACTGACTCAAATATCATATTGTTTGCACATTTCAATAGCAAACCACGGCAATAAAGACTCTCTGGCCTTCTCACTCCTAAATTCTATAATCTGTTTTATAATGTAATGGTAGTGCTTCTGACTACCCTCAGGTAAGCTTGAATTTGAGAGATAACTCTTCTACAAGGTATTACATATTTATTTATTTTAATGCACTCTTTATTTCTTGCTCATCTTAGTAAGTAAAACATACATTGTGAATTCTTATGTAGGATTCAGGTAGAGTTTGAAGTTGAAAAATATATTAAAGCTAATTGGCCCTCAAAGGGCTCAAATCCATGATTTTAGGCTCATTAGCTCTGAACATCTAAGCAAGACAAATACAACAATGAATCCATTATGCAGCAGGAAAACAATATTAAATATTTTAAAACTTTAATTTGTTGACTTTGAAAATTGAAGAAAGGCAGAGATACAACTTTTTTTAGTACCGAATTATTTATCCTTCATATCTGAATTCAAGTGATAATTTAGTGTGTACTTAGGCCTGATGTAGTTAGCACTGGCAAGTAGTCATGCGTTTGTACAGGGGGCAGTATTCTGCATGTGAGCACATATATGAATCCAGTTACTTTATCATTATCTTCCATAATTCTACATAAATGATTTATAATCTCTTATTTTGAGTACATTCTTTACTACCCTCCTTGTTAATTTAGTACTAAGCAACTTGTATGTAATGGTAACAACACAGGTCGCATGCATAAAATTTAAGACGGTATTAGGTAGAGGGGAAAATGAAATATTGCATCACTTTTTTGCCTTATCGATGTAAATAGATAAGTGTTGTATGTATACTACTCAATGGATACTAATAAACTCTTAGCTAGGGCTTCCATGGCAGGATAATTTTCATTAGTAGCCAATGCAGTTAGCAATTTTATGAACATCAAGTAATGTGTGAGCATCTGTTTTCATGTTCTTCCTCAAATTACTTTCAGTTGTCTGTGACTCTGGCAGTAGTTCCCCATATATTATAGTCACAGTTGTTTTTCTGTGTCTCAGAGACATCCAGGATTTCTGACGTTACAATCAGATTTGTTATGACACAACACGAAGGAGTATAATGCAGTGCTTGACAGTTGTATGGGAGCAGAAAAAGCATTGACTAGAGATATTAAGAGCACAGACTCTGGCATTTGGTAGCTTTGATTCCATTTGCAGGTCTGTTACTTACATGTATTATCTAGGACAAATTAATGAATTTATCTGTGTCAAGTTTTCCTTACATGTGAAATATGTTAATGCTCATCACCTAGAAAAAACTAATGAGGAAACACATATAAAAGTTCTTGGCATAGAACAGGTGCTCAACAAATGTTAGTTTACATTGCACAAATCTAGTTTAATTTTGCCCTTATATAAATCTTTTGAAAGTCACATTTGGATCTGAAATACTTAAATGTGTGGTGGTTACTTAGGAAAAATTTCCTAGTTTTTCTGTTCCACTGATATTTCCAATTTCAATTATTAAATATGTTACATAATTAATAACTTTAATTGTATCTCTGTTAAAAGTCAATTTTTAAATAAAAAATTTATAAATACAGTATACACCAATTTATACCTTTGGTAAAGTGCCAAAAAGAAGTGGAGGAATGGAAAGAGACTTGTCAAGGAGTACAAAGTTACAGTTACATAGAAATAAGTTCTGGTGTTCCATTGCATAGTATGATGACTAGGGTTAACAACAATATATCTTTTATTACAAAATAGCTAGAGGACAGGTTTTTTAATGTTCTCATCACCAAAAAAGATACATGTTTAAGGTGATGGATATGCTCATTACCTTGATTTAATAATTTTATAATTTATATATGTATTAAAACATGTACTCCATATCCATAAATATGTACAATTATTATGTGTCAATCTTGCACTCAAAAGATTTTACCTAAGCCTTTTGTTTTTCTTATGTGACTAAGATGAAGCAATGTTTGAGAAACATAGAAGTCTACTAGGCTATTTTCCATCAGGTTATCACATATCCTCGAGTTTTGATATCTAATAGACATTTGTTTTTTTCTCCATGTAAATAAAGCTTAGTTTATTTGCTAAATTTATCCTTCTCAAACAAATTATTTTTGTGAATTCTACAAAACACAGAAATGGTAAACTGAGGGTCTCATGTTTGCATACAGTTTGGTATTTTGGCACATGACGTATAATATGATTGGAACATATATGTAATACCTAAATGTTCTTCACAGAAGAATGGTAGGGGGTGGGCTCCTGAATACAGAACACAAAGATTCCGCTGAGTGAACATTGGTAACTGAGAAATAAACCCCTATGATATATATAACACTGTAAATAGGTGTTAAAGCAATGTTTTTGATCAACTTGAAAGAAATTTGTGAGACAGTTTTCTAATGATTATTTTTATCTCTTACCCAATGAAAACATATCAACAGATAGGGAAAATATTTTCATAAAATGCTTCTCAATTTTAAATAAAAATGGTAGAAACAAATTGGTTTTTGCCATAATAAAACTTCCAAAATGTTTTCTGTTGCTTGGTCATATCAATTCACAAATGCTATAAAAATGTTTATATTTTTATTTTTCATATTTTTTATGTTCACTTTTAAATGTTTTAAAAATGAAAGGTCAGGGCGGAGAAAGATGGCCGAATAGGAACAGCTCCAGTCTCCAACTCCCAG
>NW_012114899.1:5732341-5752600 GCF_000951035.1 Colobus angolensis palliatus
AATTCCCAAAAAGCTATTATTGATGAAGGCACATTATATCCACAATGCTGAATCATAATAGAAAAATTTTATAAAGTATTACTAGCTAATATACAACAGAAATTAATGAACACTTGCTAAAAATGATTGTAGAATACTTCTGTTAAATGACACAAAAGAAAAAAAAACTGCCAGCCATCACATAAAACACTGCTATTTTCCTTTTTGTACATAAATACTTAGCTAATCAAATGATATTTTATGTCTTAATCAAGGAGTATACTGCTGTAAAAAAAAGGAAGAAGTTTCATGTTTGTGGAAGTTTGTATTTGTTAGTCTTACAGCTTTCCTGTAAACATAAGAATCTTACTATGAAGAACAAAGTGTACAGATTTTTTAAAACGCTTTCTGTCATGGTCAGTGTATAGTGCCTTAATATCCTGCCAGAAGAAGCATTTCTCTCTTTTTAGGAAGAGTTCTCCTGACACTTTCTTAGCCATTGGGTTATTTAGAACACCAACTATCCTTTCCTTGTGTTCAGTATTTCTAGTCCTCCCAATAACCATTTAAAATAGGCACGTGTGTTTCTGTTTCGCATACGAGAAACTGAAATCTCAGAGCAATAAAATTGAGTGTTCCCAATCACATGGATAGTAAGAGGATTTTTGTTTTCAGTACAATCTTAACAAACTCCAGAGAGCACTTCTTTCCTCCGCACCACATTTCCTCTCTAGTGAAATGTATGGTGTACATGTATATTAAATACAGTAGCCATGAGTTAACAAAATAATAGGAAGCAGATGAAAATACATAGAATAGAAAAAAATGGTGATATGAATGAGGAAAAGCAATGGAAAAAGGAGAGGAGAGAAGCTAGTGGTGCACATTATTATTTTTTGCCATTGACTGTATTTCTGGAAACAGCTCTTGCCTTTGGTTTGGAGAACATCCTTCCCTGACTCAGCCTAGTAGCTCTGGGTAAGCTGATTAAAGTGCAAGCAGTACATGTGGAGCACTTGATCTGCAGTTATGTCAATCACATAGTTCATTCAGTCATCCTTCGTGATAGATAAGCCATCAAAGCAAGTTAAAATCAATCTGGGAAAATCATGTGTTTGTTGAGTTCAATATTTGCTTTTCCTGATTGATTTGGACTGTAAGGTGTGGAAAACTTTGAGCACTTTGCTGAGTCTCTCTGAAAATTGAGCTATCTCAAATGAGGAGGAGCTAAGAGATAAAGCTCTGTGACCCCATTTGACCTCATTTCTGCCTGCATCTAAATCCTCATCTACCCTCTGGCACTTCAATTACAAGAATTCTTCCACTTTGTGTGTAAGCCATTTTGTATTTTTCATATGTAAATGACAATCAACGTCTATATTTTGTTGATTTCTCCATTGATAGCTGGATTTATATAATAAAATGAATATCATTCACAGGAAAATGAGTCTCTGGGAAGCAACATTCTCTCACAATTACCATGTGACTTTGTTTTAATAATCTCTATGCTTACTGCTCCTCCTGGTAGAAATATTGATGTGAGGGGCCTTAGATCAAAATTCTTTAGGTGGAAATTTTCACTAATCTCAATATGTTTCACAGTGTCAGATATATCCCAGTACCCCCAAATAAAGTTTTCTCATGATCAGGAGACCATAAATAAGGTCTTTTCTATTTCTAGAGTGGCTATACATCCTGTTTTGCTTAGGGCCATGATCATTCTGTATGCTTATTTTTCTAGTATAATTACTGATTGTGCCTTCTTTCATCTCAACATGGTTCCCGGTTGCAGGACAAATTCTATACTTAATTATTGCTAATAGTCCCGATGTAGCATTGAGTCATTACAACATTAAGGATAGCTATCTTTTTATTTATTGTCAGATAATGTACCTAAAGTTCATGATACTTTATTATTGCCTTTTTTCTTGTGTATATCTTACTGTGGTACTCCTGTGGCCAAACTTGTAATTAATATACTATTTCAAAATATTAGAAACATACCTAATAATATAAAATTTCATATGTATTTAATTTTGAATCAAATGCCTTTTAATATTCAAATATGGTAAAGTAAATGGCAGTGTCACAAAAGTTTTAAGGAAAATTTACAGCAATAATTTGAGAAGATAATGTTTCAGTTATTTCTTTTTAAAAGACTAACATCAGTTGTTAGCTTTCTCAGTTTCCAGCTAAAATAATGTTATTGTTTAATGAGTACATAGCAGGAAAAATAAGGAGCTGAGGAACTAATTATTTTTCAAAACAATATTGGAGATGTTTCACAGAACGTTAGGCCTAGCAATCCTGATATCAGTCACACACACACAAACACACACACACACAGCGAATTTCCTAACATGTTAGGTCATCAATAAATGTTCTATTTCTAAACTCTCCAATATCTTTAAGGGACCACATGCTACGATAGAGCACATGGATACCTCCTGTATCACATGAGATATCACAAATAAAGCCACAAGTTATTATTTTATTTATCTCTTTTCTTGGCTAATTAGCCTGAAACATTCCTAGTTTTTACACTTAAGGTCATATGTCTTATAAATCCTCTCAGTCCTAAGTATATTGATCACCCTATTGGTGACTTATTATAATAGTACCAAACACTGCAGTCTGGTACATCAAAGAGTTGTACCAACAAACTCTCCCTAATCTGAACCAAACAAGATAACACAATATTTACATATTTTCTTCTTATTTTCATAGTGTAAGTCTCGCTCTTTTTTTAAAACACATTTTTGACTTATAGAATTCAATTTTATGGCATGATATAGGAATCTAACTTAATTGTCATTTAAAAAATAGCTAATTGCCCTAGAATCATCCACAGAAAGATATACAGTCATGTGTCACTTAACAAAAAGGATGAATTCTGAGAAATGCATTTTTAGGCAATTTCCTTGTTGTATGAACATTATAGAGTATACTTACACAAACCCAGATGGTATAGCCTACTGTATACTTAGACTATGTGGTATAGACTATAGTTCTCCTAAGCTAAAAATCTGTACAGCATGTTACTATACTAAATGTTTTAAGCAATTATAACATAATGATAAGTACGTACGTATCTAAACTTAGAAAAGATACAGTGAAAAAATATGATATTATGATTCTCTGAAGCCATGGTCATATACACAATCTGTTGTTGACAGAAACATCATTATGTAGCACATAAATGGATATTTTTTGCTATGGATATGAAAATCATATATATTTGACACTTTGTTGTTGTTAGGTAATTAGGTACACATTTTCCATTCAGCGTTTTTTATTTGTTTTGCTTTTTACATATTCCTCACTGGACTTTATTTTTCTAGGTAAAATGTATAATTAGTTTGTAAATTGTAAAATAATTTCCATCTGGTATGTTCAATATGTTTGTAGCAACGGCCTCATTCATAATAGTTAAAACGTGGAAACCATCCAAATGCTCATCATCAGGACATACATTCTTATAATGTGATACTTTTCAGCAATGAAAAGAAACAAATCCCTAATACTCATGACAACATGAATGGATCTTAAAAATGTGGAGTGAAAGAAAGCAGAAATGGCACACATACACGCTCACACAGATATTGCACAAGGCATAGTGTATGCCCAAGAACAGGCAGAATTAGTCTATGGTGACAGAATTCAGAATGTGGTTATCTCTGGAGTGGACGTAGGGATACAGAACAGAGACATAAGCAGTGATGTGCTGGTGAATGTCTAGCCTTTAAAATATGGATACATGTATATAAATATAAGTTTATTAAAAATTTTACTGATATAAAAATATGTAGCAATATTTACACATAATAAAATATGCAGTGCCCTTCTTTGTAAATTTCACACAGCCTATAAGCTGTTTTTGCTGATGTTTCCTGTTCTCTGGTATCTGTTGATATTGTTGTAATTCAACCATGGCTAGACAAATAGAATCGTGTCCCTACCTGCTCACCTTTGTCCCAGTAAATTTATTGTCATTAAATCTGGTATTTGGCCTACTGTAAATTGCCACACTCTCCCGTAAAATATATTCATTAAGCTGAAATCTCATTCAGCTCCAGCATTAATTTCAAGTTACTAATGTGATGTTTAACTGAAGGTAGAGTTCAGACAAGATACACAGTGACACGTGTATGCACTTCCTCCATAAAGGTGTAATATACGTCAATAACCTTCACACCATAGATATGGTAAAATGTAGAAAAACAATTAGACATCAAGAAATCTAGACTATTTCCTTTTTAAAATAATTATTTAATATTAAGTTTATATAATTTGATTTTTAATTATTTCTCTGTTTAACAACATGCTTGCAAAATGCCTCAAATATTAATAATTGTTCCTGATAAGTTAGTACTAGCTAATGCCAACACACTGTTGGCCATGAGGAAGCTTTCTGCAGTGATAGTCATATTCTGTATCTTGTTTTGAATAGTAGTTATATTGGTGTATTCCATTATCAAAATTTATTCAGTTTAACAGACACAAAAATACATGTTAAACTTTGTGTTAGACTTACATTTAATATATGTCTTTTGGAAAGGTGAGATGAGAATCAACAGCTTTAAAATATTGATTTTTTTCATCTGGGATTATGACATGTCTTTTTATTTTTATTAACATTGTAAAATGGTATTTTTCTTTGTTCATTATTTATTTTCTTTTTTCTTAACGTGCCAGCTGGAGAACTACTGATGCATAATTATCTTTTCTTTTCTTTCCTTTTTTTTTTTTTTGAGGCGGAGTCTCGCTCTGTCGCCCAGACTGGAGTGCAGTGGCCAGATCTCAGCTCACTACAACCATTCTCCTGCCTCAGACTTCAGAGTAGCTGGGACTACAGGCGCCCGCCACCTCGCCCAGCTAGTTTTTTGTATTTTTTAGTAGAGACGGGGTTTCACCATGTTAGCCAGGATGGTCTCGATCTCCTGACCTCGTGATCCGCCCGTCTCCGCCTCCCAAAGTGCTGGGATTACAGGCTTGAGCCACCGCGCCTGGCCCCCATAATTATCTTTTTATCCTACTGAGTTTTCTTTATAATTTTAAGACTCCTTGGTTGATTCCTTGATTCTCTAATGTGCCAGGTTGATTGTCATCTGTAAGTAATTATAATTTTATCTCTCTCTCTCTTTCTCTCTCTCTATAGATAGATAGATAGATAGATAGATAGATATAGTATATATATATAAACTATATAGATAGATATAGTGTGTGTATATATATAAACTATATATATATATACACACACTATATCTATCTATCTATCTACCTACCTATCTATATATAGTTTCTCTCTCTTTTATTTATTTTGGGATATTGTTTTCCCATGGTGATTTAAATGAGAAATGTCATTCTAAAGTTTGAGCATCTCGAATTGAGACAAAAACATGAGTTAATCCTGGATGAAGCACAAATTATAGTGAAATGTTTTATCTTTGTCAATAGTTATTGATAACAATTTTTTTGTTAGATTTCTTTACATATTCTTTAAATCTTTCTTAACAGACTGAATCTCAATTTAAACCAGCATAATACTCACAGTGTTTTCTGAAATGATGGGAAGGCTTTATACCTGTGCAGTCCATTAGGCTATTCAGTAGCCCCATCAGGCTTGTGCACAAAGGAAATGTTGCTAATGTGACCGAGATATTAATACTGAGTATAACTGTATTTATTTTCACTTAATTTGTTTAAATAGTCACAACTGGCTAGTAGCTACTACTTTGGATAATGAAGATTTAAACACTTGTATGTGCCAAGAGGCTATTGCTAATAAGTTAAAAGCTCCTTGGTCATAGAGCTTCAGTAGTAAATCTACAACTTTAATTACAATAAACTCAGCTTTATCTTTCTCACTGCATCTTTTACGTGCACCTTTTTCAAGGATACAGTCAAGACTCTTCTTTGGTAATTATTTCGGTTTGTTTTGTCCTCCTTGCTAACACTGTAAACAATCTAATATCTATTTTATTCAGAATTCCCAGTGCCTATGACTATATTGAAAGGGTTGTCAGAAACGTAGTCTCTTGTCCTGCCTCGTAGACACTGGGCTAAAATGCTGACATCAACTAATTTGGCAACTTGATATATAGGAGGTCCTCTTTTTCCTTTTATGACTACAGATTTGGAAACATCTTCATAATAGCATGATCAAAACTCTGCCCCCTAATTAAATTTACACAAGCACATTAACAACAACCAGGCCTGGTCAATAAAAGATCATTACAAAACCATAAATCTGAGTATACAATTTACTGTAAAAATAAGTAAGCAGTAATCTGCTAAACTCTGGTCTTTAAAATAAAGGAAGACTTTTGCCAAATATAGATGGGCTGATTCCTAACAATCGTAAATTACTAATCCTTGATAAAGTTTCCCCTATAATTGAAAATTTTATCTTTCAGTTCACCACACATAGTACTGAAGCACATACCCTCTATAATAATGGATATAAGCAAGCAAAACAAAATCCATACATAAACAAATACAGCTGGGAACGGTGGCTCACGCCTGTAATCCCAGCACTTTCGGAGGTTAAGGCAGGAAAATCACTTGAGCCCAGGAATTTGAGATCAGCCTGGGCAACATGGCAAAGCCCCATTTCAGCTCCTTAGGAGGCTGAGGCAAGAGGATCATTTTAGCCTAGGATGCGGAGGTTGCAGTAAGCCAGATTGCACCACTGCACTCCAGCCTGGCCAACAGAGTGAAAGCTTGTCTCAAACAAAAACGAAAGCAAAAAATAATAATAATAATACAGATAAGTGAATGTGGTCAGAATCTTTTTTTTTTTTTTCACTTCCTGTATCTATATCCTTTGCAATATGACTTCACAAATGTTCCCTCAAAAGGTGACATCTATTTTCTTCTCTTCTTTCATAAGGGCTGTCTTTGAGTAGGAGGTAGAGGCAGACAGGAGGTGACTTAGTTCTGAGTCTGCTTTAAGGGTCCTTGTGTGCTTTTCCTTGACGTCTTAGAATCCTGCTCAGCCACAATGTGAACAAATCCACGTGACCCTGCTCCTTACATGAAGCAGGGATCAGTCATTTCAAAGCTGAGGTCTCTCTAGACCAACTAACCTTAGCTGATCCGACAGCAGATGGGTGGTAAGTAGCACAGAAGCATGCAAGCCTCTGAGTATAAGGCTCTTTGACTAGTAGATAGTGCACCACCTTCCATGAAGCAGGAGCTCAATAAATACTCGCTGAATGAATGAGTGCTATTCTTTTGCTTAATCCTCCACTTGCACATAGAATAAAACCCAAACCCATACCATGGCCTACAGGGCTTGCATGATATAACTCCTGTCCAACTTACAACTCATCTCTCACTATTTTCAGCCACATACTTCTTTACCTTTCCATTCTCACTTCTAAAGTTTTTTGTTGTTTACCCTGCCTTTTTTGTGTAGTTGGAACCACAGCATGACCCTATTCTCATCTTGAAAAGCAGAAAGGCATTCCCAATGATAAGCTCAGTACAGCAAAGACACTCCTTGGTCAACACCGTGTTATCTTCTTTTCTTCTTTAGACATCTTCTTAACACTTATCCTTATGGAAACAATCTTGTTTCTTGTCTTATTGTTTTAGTATTTGTATCTTCTATGTAAGCTCATGAGAAGAAACTTTTTTTTTTTTTGGTTATCTTCACTATTATTAAGCTGCACTTTAGCACTTAGACCAGGAAATAACACTTAGTAACAAAAGTATATAACAAATAAATGAGCAAGCAACATCTAATTTCCCTAGTGATAGATGAACAAAAAACCAATATCCTTAATTAAGTATTTTCTGGATTAATTTTTGCTATAACCTCTAACATCAGAGATTGTTTCTGTAACCTAAGCTTTTAAGTTACACGTTCCCAACCATCTATTAACATTGCATCAAATAAATAAAAGCAAAATCCCCTTTAGAGCAAGATAGACTACAGCAGATAAGAGTTGTCAACTTAATTTTGTATGATTAGAAGCGGATAGCCAAGTGGCAACAGCTTAGCAAAACAAAAACAATGAAATTTTGCTGTCTTGTGGGAAGCCAGAAAAAGGAAAACCAATTTATGCAGCAGGATCTATTAAAAGCTTCATAACTAGAGGTTCTACATGCCTTTAAAGGATTGTGGGATGTGTGTGTGTGTGTGTGTGTGTGTGTGTGTGTGTGTGTGTGTGTGAGAGAGAGAGAGAGAGACAGAGACAGAGAGAGAAAGAGAGAGAGACAGAGAGGGAGAGAGAAGGAAAGAGGTATACAAGCAGGAGGATTAATGAACTATTAGTGTGAAGTATAAGAAGTAGTTGGATCCCAAATTTCCTCTCTAATTTCACACCAAGTGAATGTCCCCCACCCCAACAAGCCTTCCCCTACACACATTTACTATTTAAGTAAAGAGAGAAAATTTACCCCTTGCAATGTTGAAGCTAAGATTCTCTGAATTTGGGGACTGTGGCTGCAGCAGAGGTAAGAGTGAGATGCTCTATTTATTGATTAAAAGCACATCCATAATGGTAAGAACCAAGTCCCCTTCTCTGTTGGCTTTCAGAATGCTGAATTAGAATCCTGTCTCTAAGGCTAAGGGTTAGAGGAGCTCTTTTGGGAGAATTTCACCAGCCCAAGAGAAAATAACTACTCTTATCAAATCAAACTGTGCTTAAACACATCAGTTAATAAGGCTTAGAACAAACAGTTTCTAATCAGCTTTTTAGTATCACACACTAAAATATGAACTGGCAGCCAATAAATAGTTGGCATTTGAGCAAAACTTCTAGCATATGAGACAGACCAAATAAACAAGAATAGTCTCAGAGGAAAAGAGACTGATGAAGGAGAGAACACAAAATATTATTTAATTCTATAGTAATTAATTTCTTCAGATGACTACTAACAAAATGGTGAAACAAAACAGAATCGTTAAAGAAAAAGGTTACATGTAGAAAATAAGAAAGGGCTTTTGATAATAAGGTAGCACAAAATAACTAAAATAATAATTTAAAACAGAAAATATTTAAAAATCCATTGAAATTCAGACAATTGAGTTGGGGAAATTTCCCCAAAAGGAGAACAAAAAGATAGATATATGTTTTTAAATGTTTTTAAAATTCTCAGACGACTAAATTTACATGTCAAACCAAACTATGAATAAAATCATTTGTATATACTATGAATGCACCCTTTCTCAAAAAGTATTTGAAGATCTACTCTACCAAGGTAGGAACATACCTCAATTAAGAACAAGACATGGAACAGGGAAACAGATAATCCAACACAAGAATGAGGCATAGGGATCTTAAGGTAAGAATTGATTGATTCCCAGGATAACTGCTGGGCAGCAGGCTTAGAGTGTAGTCAGTAGTAACAGAGCAGAAGGATGCAAGGTGCCAGGAGAAAGGCTTCATAGTATGTGTTACCATTTTGAGAAATGTTATAGAGTTTTAATACAAACGTAAGGCTTAAGTCATAAGAGGTCTATTGAGAGCTAAGAAAAGCATAAAAGCAGGTAACCTGTATTGACGCGATAAAAGGAACTGGAGAAGAAAAGAAATATAATCATCCTTTGCTCAGCTATCACTATTATTAACAGAATTATAATAATGGGAACACTGATCATTACCAAGACATATGTATTATTATATTCAGAGGATGAGAGAAGGCAATGAATGTTTGTCGAAGAGAAGGAGTAGTGAAAAAATCAATCCTCATCTTATACAAGTAACCAGAAAACATACAAAATTTTTATTTTACATTTTTTACAGATTTAACAGTACCCCCATCCCCAACTCCCCTATCCTTGACTATTTGTCCGGGGGTACGCTAAATGTGCAGGTTTATTTACTGAAAATCAGTCAAAGACACAATTAATCTGAGGCATTGTATCACAGATGCACATGCAGAGACTGATGAAAATGCTGCTTCAAGCACTGTATTCATTTCAATTTTCACAGTCTGTTGAAGTATAGCTTGCTAATGAGGGGCAAGCACTTTGACCATGCTGAGGGGGGTGAAACATAATGAGCATATCATGTATCATGTTGCATACATCAAGCACTATAAGGTAACATCAATAAATCACTTATTATGTATATCTGCCTGTTTCAGGCCATTGTAGCCATCCTGTGCAAAAAGTCCATAGATCAAGTGTTATTTAAAAGAAATGAAAAAAATGAGAAATAACTCTATAAAAATGTTATCTAGAAAGATGGCGGTAAAAACAAAAAAACTGTGTGAGCTAGGAATCAGTATAGTAGTAGTGTGGGGAATGAATATTCTGTTTTACTATAGGCTTCATAAAGACTGCTTGACTTTTACAAAAAATGTACATGTATTACATTGAAAAAAAAAAACACAATAAAACCAAAACCTTTCTCTTTACCACATAGAAATTATTTTGTAATTGAGTGTTAAATGTGAGCATGTTTGTGCTCACCTACCTAGAAGTTATCAAATATATGTATATTTGATTCTATCTGATACTTTAATTCAGTATATTTTCAAACTGGGAAACTAAGGGAGCTTGCCAAGGTAAATTACCCTAGCAATTATACATTTGACACATCACATAATATTCTAAACACCTCTTGTATCTGTTATTTTTTGAATTATGATAAACAAAATCTTATTAGCAAATATTATAACCAACATTTTAAACCTCTTCTGGTCTAGTGACCTTTATTCAATTATATCTGACACAATTTCAATTTTAACAAAATGGTAGTACTTATCATTTACTTCCAACACAATACTTTAATAATTTCTTGTTAGTTTTAATGATTAGCTAAGCTCATGAGCATTAAATATAAATTACATTATGTAGTTCAAAAGCAGATAAAAATTATCAGCAACCAAAGTAAAGGCCCAAAGGGCAATTAAGCAATATCACATTTTTCCTCCAATAGTGAGTTTACCATCTCTTTAATTCTCTTTAGACTTGATATAATGAGGTAAACTCTAAAAAATAAAAACTCTCTGAAGTTTCTTTTTTTCTATAAAACTCACACAATATAGAATTCTCTCCAACATATTTAAAAACATATACTTTTATAGTATGGGATAAGCACATGGCTCTTCTGAGAGCAAAAGATAATCAAATGTAAAGTATTATTTGAAAAAAATGTGCCTAACAAAATTTTTCAAATAGACTACCATAAAAGATATATATCCGCTAAAAGGAAATAATAAGGTGTCTAAACTTATAATAAAATAGAGGTTTATAATCTGTTGTTATAAAAAAGCCTTAAATAGGCCTCACCAAGAAATGTGTACTATTCAATATGTGAAGCAGGATATATATTTAAAAGTAAACACACTAAAAGAAAAAAATACAATTAAACTGCAAGTTTCTCAGTATGTATATCTCTTATTTTTATGACTCTGTATGTGAAATTAACTTAAGCCACCTACTGTATTGATTTTATTGATGGTAATTTTTTATCAACAGCATGAGCAACTATGTCCATTATTCAAAATGTCAGTGATAAGTCAAACATGGAAAAATAAGACTACTGGCCCAATTATCATTTTCTTTGGCTTTAGTTTTATTTCAAACATTGTATAAACCAGTCAGGTAAATGAAAAATAAATCCTGCAGACTTAAGAGAAAATAACACTCTTTCATGTAAATGAGAAATTTCCTTTGGAGTAGTAGATAGCAGAATAAAATATTGGTAAAAGCGGAGGTTCTAGTTTGAGCAGACCTAGTTTGGGATTCCAGCCTGACAAGTCTCTACACACGCACACTTCACCACTTTTACTTCTCATGGCCTAGTGCTATAATTCTGAACTATATGGACAATAAAAGTAACCTGCTGAACTCTGCTATGTCTGTTGAACAACTGAACACTAGCAATGGCGCTATTTTTTATAGTGTATGGAGTGATAAATTAAACATTTTATGAAAAGCACTTATAACCTAGTGCCTGACCCTATAGCATAGTAGAGCTAAGTATATGCCAGTAATATAAATTGCATTTAATATTGCTATATGCAAATAAAGTAGTATTAGGACATTACCTTTTATTTGTCCTAAGCTCATTCTCCTTCAAAAAGATTATGGATTATATTTTTTATTTATTTGGAAGAGTTAGTAATTTTTTAAATTTCCGATTAATTATGAGTTGCAATATTATTTGATTATTGCATAATTTATACAAAATTACCTTTAGCATCTATATACATACAGACAACAACATACATATATTAACACAAAATCTCAGCACTCAGCGTGGTGTAACACACTTCTTCAGAGACTGGTTAGTGATTTGTAAAGTAACTTAAGCATATTTAAGTAATATTTACTCAGTGGATTAAATAATACATTTTAACTCATCTATCACGTATTTATTCATGTTTTTAATACATTAACATTTATTGTGTATGCACAGTGTGCCACACATGCACTGAATATAAGGAAATATGAAGACAGAGTTTGCAAGGAAAGCAAGGCATAAAAGGAGATTTATAGAAAGAAATAATTGGCAGAGGTATATGTAACTTACAGAGACAGCAGAGGGTGTTACTTCTGTCTAGGAGAATGGACAGTGCCTCAGTGTGATGTAATGTTTTCAGCTAAATCTTTTTTTTTTTTTTTTTTTTTTGAGACGGAGGCTGGCTCTGTCGCCCAAGCTGGAGTGCCGTGGCCAGATCTCAGCTCACTGCAAGCTCCACCTCCCAGGTTTACGCCATTCTCCTGCCTCAGCCTCCCGAGTAGCTGGGACTACAGGCGCCCGCCACCTCGCCCGGCTAGTTTTTTGTATTTTTTAGTAGAGACGGGGTTTCACCGTGTTAGCCAGGATGGTCTCGATCTCCTGACCTCGTGATCCGCCCATCTCGGCCTCCCAAAGTGCTGGGATTACAGGCTTGAGCCACAGCGCCCGGCCTCAGCTAAATCTTTAGAGATAAATAGAAAATTTTATGCTAGATTTGTTGGTGGCTGGAAGTAACTGTAATAGAAAGAGAGACTGAAATTGGAAAAATTATGGAAACCAGAAAAAGTGAACAGTATGATTGGAGAATAACTCAGCATACATATTATTACAAAGTGATAAGAGCTGAGACAGAAAGGGTTGATAATGGTTATACATTGAAAGACCTTAAATGCCCTACCAGATATTTTAGAGATGGAAAAGATAATTGCCTTTTCCTAACACTGGTGGGCTTACAAGACCCCCAAAAGAAATGTATGTAGAGATGCAGAGAAATAGTGCAATTTACTTGAAGAATTACATATAATTCAATATTTGTGATATATAGACAATGACGTGAAGAATAAAGTAATATATGTAGCCAGAAAATAGCTTTGCATCTCCAAGAAATTTGGTGTTTTAGCACATAAATGATGGAATCTTAAATAGGGTTTATTGGTTGCAAGCCGCAAAAACTAAATCTGGATAACTCATCCAGAAAATAAACTTGTTGAAAAGAGATTGAGAAGCTCCTAAAATTGCTAAGAAATCTGGAGAACTTTTGTTGAAGGAGGATACAACCAATGTAATTCTTGGGATATGGGTCCCAGGTACTTAGAAAGAGTCTTGAGTGCTGATACCTAATAATGTAAAGTTTAAGTCACTGTTCCATTTAGTTCATTATTCAAAGTATCAGGAGTTGTTTTGAGTAAACTAACTAGCTAAGGCCACTAAGCTAATCCTTTGAGAATGCATTCTTGCTTATTGTTTCATCAAATCTACACAAAATGGAGTGATCCTCTAACACAAAATTGATAATCTATTCCAATGAAATGAGAAATGAATGTTTGTTCCAGAAATTAGCAAATGTCCATTAAGTATAGGAAATTATTGTAAGCTTTGAAACAATTAAATGGCATGATCAAATTTGTTTTTAGATGGATGGCTGTATTGCATGGATCAAGAATAGAAAGGAAGAGTACACAATTTCTAGGTATTAAAATTGTCAAATGAAAAGGTGATGATTTTCGCCAAGACAGTGAAAAAGATAGGTATTTGTGATGTCTTTGAAAAAAATAAATCTTAAATTACATATAAAAAATAATTTATTACTAAATTCTGGATATTTGCTTACTTTTTCTTTTTCCTGTACAGAAAAAGTAGAGGAAGAAAATAATTTCTATAACAGAATTAATAATAGGAAGAGTAATTATGTTTCCATTCTTTGGACAATATATTTAATTCCGTCACAGTTGTGCTAGGTTTACAAACAGTTTGTCAACTTTATCTTTAATCAATGTAGTTATACAGTTTGAAACAATTACATAATCCAAACCAACTTTATATTTATTTAGATGAAGGTCTATTTGACCCTATTCCATATTGTAACACTGTCAAAATTATAGTCTGTGTTTTGTTGAATTTTAGATATGTGAAGTTTAATGAGGTAGATCTTAAACTTTTGCTAATATAAGTACTCATATGTTATATTACATTTAGATATAATTGGGAGTAATTTTATCAATTTGTAAATAATTTTTAAACTTTAAAATATTCAGTGTTAACATTCATGGAATAATATTTTGTGGATTAACATTTAAAGGGTGAAAATTTGTTAGGGAAAAATTATGAAAGACAGTAATTATGGAAAAGCTTTATTCTTGTAGAAAGTTATTTTCTAATATTGCATACAGAATAATATAATGCATAAATTTTTTTCAAAAAAAGCCACAAATAGGCTGTGTTAGACAGAATCTAAGAGGATCCTCAACATTTCCCCCACTTCCTGGAACTTACACTTTGGTACATTTCCTCCTACTGAGTGTAGGCTGAACCCAATAACTTGCTTCCAATGGAATAAAGCAAAAATTATGGTGTGTTACTTCAATATTAAGTTGCAGGAAATTTGTAACTTTCAATTGGGGTGCTCATTTTATTTCACTCTCTTATCTGCTATGATCAAAGCCAGCTGCCATGTCAGTAGATGTCTAATGGGAAGTCCCATTCATAAGGAACTGAGGGCTGCCTCCACTTAGTAGCAAGAGAGGAAGTGAACCACTCAACCCAACAATCCTTGAGGAAATGGATCCTGCCAACAATCACGTTACATAAGCTCCAAAGCCTAGAATCTCCCAGGTAAGCCTTAAGATAAAACAGCAGCCCCAACTGAGAACTTGACTGTGGTCTTTTGAATTGCATTGATCTAGAGAAACTCCAGTAACCTGTGCCTGGGCATCTGAAGTAAACTATGAGATAGTAAATGTTCGTTGTTTTAAACCACTATATTTTGGATAGTTAGTTGCTTAGCAACAGAAAACTAATACACACATATTTGGAGAAAATATTTTCTCTCATAATTTTCTTTACATTAAAATGATATTATAATTCTGTATATTTATAGAGATAAAAATATGATATCTATACCTCTTCTATATTAACTATATAATTGTTTTGGCATGATGGAGATACAATTAAATCATCTTGGATTATTAAAATAAACATGCTTTTTCAATAACTTTCACGTTTCCCCTTTATACACAAAAGCTTTTGTTATTATCAATAGCTTTGCTTTTACTTTCAGTTTCGTTTAGCCATGGAAAACATTTTTCAGTGTATGTTTAATTGCAAAGTTATTTCTACCTCACAATAACTAGATGCTTTACTGCTAAATTGGTTAGTTTTTAGAGAAAACTTATACTATTTTTAGATTCATAAAGCACATAAAGAAGAATAAGAAATTATAGTAAATGCATGAGAGTTTAGACATATCATCTATATCTCCTTTTTGCATAGACATGTGTCATAAGGATAAGAAAAATAAAGTCATATTCATAAAATGCACCAATTCATTTTTTTACTCAAATATTTTTTACTCAAATATTTTTACTCAAATAATATAAAAACTTTCCCAGTTTTTTTCTCCTAACAATCTACGAAATTTGTGCTTCTCTAATCGCCTCCCTAGATATAAAAACTACAAAATCACAGTGAAGAGAGAGAAAGTGTGGTTTTGACACTTTACTATGTTGGCTTCATGAGCAAGTCACTAGATGCAAAGCATTGGAATGAATAAGATAAAAGCAACAGAATTATTTCCTTTATTTTCTCATGAGAAACAATATACTATAGTGCTTTGTTACCAAATTGTTAATAAATAAGATAATGTATACTGTTATCCACAGTGAGACCACCCCCAGAAATGATTGTGACAAAATGAAAATAAAGAGTATGAACGAGTATGGGTGAAGTCAATATTAAAACTTCACTAAACACAAAGGTTCAGTCTCACTCATCTTTTACGACCTGAAAGCTATGTTGATGGCTATGTTGGAGAAGAGGTGGGTAGGTAAGGATGGCTTCATCAGTAATTATTTAGATGTAGTCTTTACACGTATACCCTTCCTCTCTTGACATGCACACCCATAAACCCACACATACACACATCAAATCTATTCAAATCTGAATGAAAGGGCTCTGAGTTTCAAATATTAAATCAACCAAGTGTAATAGGATTCTATAATCTAGAACTTGTTAATAGTTGAAATCTAACTTTTCTTTGACACAGAAGTTAGAGAAATATTGTGGTGTTGCTACCAAATACTCAAAAACAATGTTTTGTAAAAGCAAATCTTCATATTTCATATTTAAATTAAAAAATAAAATATTCATTTTTAATGAACTAATATGAAAAATTTAATGAACTAATGAGTACAGATTTGTCATTTCTTTTTTCCTTTGAGACAGGGTCTCACTCTGACACTCAGGCTGGAGTGCAGTGGCACAATCATGACTCACTGCAGCCTCAACCTCCCATGCTCAAGTGATCCTCCCACCTCAGCCTCCCAACTATTTTTTTTGGTGGGGTGATTTGTGTGTGTGTGTGTGTAGAAATGGGGTTTTACCATGTTGCCCAGGCCATCCTCAAACTCCTGGCTTCAAGCAATCCACCCACCTCAGCCTCCCAAAGTGCTAGGGTTACAGATGTGAGCCACCATGCCTAGCCAAGATTTGTTATTTCTATTGACATTTCTGATAAAACATGTATTTTGAGACAATAAAATTCTAACATATTTGCTTAATAGAATGACACTTTTTTATTACTCATGAAGTCCACATGATTTTACCTAATTATTACAATGAGAGTGGTAATAAATAAACATTAGTACATCGTTCATAAATATTATATGTCAAAAGTTTTATATATTATTATTTTTATTATCACAGCTGATCAAAGTATATATTATTATTTTTCTAATATAATAGGAAAATGGTAGTGCAATAAGATTCCATAATGTTTTCAAAATTTACAAAAATAAGTTAAAAATCCATATTGAAAACCCTGCCATGTACAGCCACAAAGTCTAGGTTTGATATACCACCTCAATATAAAAGTCACTAAATCCAGTTTTAAGTAAGAAAGAGGTGAAAAAATAAGGAGTTTGGCATTTTAATCAAATTTTAAAAAATATCAATTTCTGCTTTCATATTATAATAATTTGAATTAGCAACCACAGTGGAATCTAACAATTTTATACATGGATCAGTCAAACAAGGACATGAAAGTCATTATAAAATGGACAAATTTATGTTACCAGTTAGACTCCATCAAGTCCAACACCCTCCTTTTTCCTTCTCTTTGCCTCATATTTTCTTCTAGTAAAAATTACCATTTTTAAGTTAGTCCTTTGATTTGTCAACCCCCAAAAATATGGAATTATCGTCCAAGTTGTCTTTGTACTTTATAAACCACTGATTTACATCTTAAAAATGTTTTGCCTACTTTTCTTAAAGTCCATACATTCTTCCCCAGAAAGGTCTCATTCAATAGAAATTAAATCTAAAATACTGTATTACACTATGAGAAGAGTTCTCGTTCTTCCTAGCAAATGCAAGTCTATGCTCACATTGCCCAGACTTCACGTTCACCCAGGGACAATAAGGAACAATAAGAATCTTCTGGCCAGGAGCAGTGGCTCACTCCTGTAATCCCACACTTTGGGAGCCCGAGGTGGGTGAATCAACTGAGGTCAAAAGTTCCAGACCAGCCTGACCAATATGGTGAAACCTCGTCTCCACTAAAATTACAAAAATTAGCCAGGCGTGGTGACATGCACCTCTAGTCCCAGCTACACGGGAGTCTGAGGCAGGAGAATTGTTTGAACCCGGGAGATGGAGGTTGCGGTGAGCCAAGACTGCGCGACTGCACTCCAGCATGGGCCACAGAGCAAGACTCCATCTCAAAAAAAAATCTCATTCCATTTTCTGACTGGAATGTAAGTTTAAAATTTAAAGTATAGATTACCTTTATTGTAAAACTGCTGGAACACAAAGATAATAGAAAAAAAGATATTTGAAGTCTGGATCACCTCAGTCTACCTCCTCTTTCTTTTCTTCTCTGTCCTGCTGTTTTTTTCTTTTTAATATTATTATTATTATTTGAAAGGTAGTTATAATATTCAGTAATATGCAGTGTTTCTGTGGAGTTTGAATAGCTTGATTTAAATGAAATATCTAGCAGATGTCTTGTTGCATATTAGATACTAAATGGCAACCATGAGTACTATAATTAAATAAGCACTTTCTTGCTCTAATTGTACTCGAAAATGCCTCTTCAAAATTATTCAATTCAGACAAATTAGAAGGAACATTAGAATAATTGTCTACAGAAATATTCCCTGGGATGTGGTTGAAGGTAAACTGAGTAGAACAAGAGACATTTATGAAAATACATACACTTACACCTTTCACCATCATAATACAAGTAGTTGGATTACTAATTGCTCAGTTAATGAGGTGAGCAACAGAAAGTGTGCATTTAATGAGATATACTAATTTTCAAATATTGAGCAATTTGTGCCTTATTAAACATTAATAGAAATGCCCATATTGCTAATCAAATAAAATACATAAAAATTAATTGAATTCTTCCACAAATTAAGTTACAATTCTACATTTTAAAGGCAAAATTCATTCTGTATTTTGAAATAATACTGAACATTCAAAAGTTGGCTTTTTCGTATTAAATGTGCCTAGCTTTTATATGAATCAAAACTATACATCTGATGGAAAATATTAGCTATAAGTGTATGTCAACATTAAGAACATTGTATTTATACAATTGGTAAATCATAGTACATTACTATATGTTTTAAAATATACCATATAATTCTGATAAATCATAAAATAAAATACTAATATAATTGATTACTGTAATAATTTAAAAATTTTTGCAGAAATAGCTTAGTAAAAAATGCAATATAGTATTTCTATTCAAAAGTCATGTGTACACATCACTGGAACTTATTTTGCAACAGTACTATAAAGAATTTGGGCTTAATAACATATCAAACAGGCTAGTGTTTGATGTCATTTTCAAAACTATACATTTATGTATTACTTGCAAACATGCAGAATCTAACAAAACATTTTCTCAGGAATTCATTTCTTTTTAACATTAGAAAAGTTTAAAACTTTGTCAGGTAAAAAATTTTTTAGATAGACTTTGAAGGATGAAATCAGCTGCACAATGCACTATTTTGGTAGAGCTTTTTATATATTTTGTTTTCTGACCTCTGGGATTTCTGTATCGAAGAAAAAGCAGCCCCTTCTTTTACTTAAAGACAGGTTATAAGCTAATTTGTATTTCTAGCTCAAAATACTTGGCCCATTTTTATTCACTCTTCATGTGTATTTCATATTATTATCTTTAAAACTAACTTTTACTCAAAAAGAATACAAGAAATTATAGAATTGGAAGTCTTTCCATTTTACAAATGTGAAAACTGTGTTTTAATGAGTTTAAATTATTTGATCAGTCACTCATACTGTTAGTAGGAGAGATTTCAGTAGATTATCATTATTTGTGTTCATTACAATGATTTCCTTCTTAGTGCAAAGAGATCATTCTAAACTTAATGGTGTATAATTCTCTATATTCAGAAATTTGGCTGCCTACCTAAACATCAAATAGGAACTAGTATTATTACATAACTTTTAAGGGCAACCTGATTAGATGATACTGATCATGTCTTATTTTTTTTCCTCTGAAATGCTGTTTTGTTTTAAGCCAACAAATAGATAACCTTGGTAGATTGAATGCATTCTATGGATATTTAAGGAATATTTTCAATGTATTGGAATTCATATAAAAACAATGAACATAACACATTATATATACTATTTTAATATTCAGGATATACAATGTTAAATAATAAATATGATCTCTTTTCCTGATGAAAATGAAAATGACTAAAATTTAGCTTTTCATTACCACTTTGAATACAAAAGAGACCATACAAATCTAAGTGTTTTCATCATTTGAATTTAAATAGACAACCTGCAGTGTGTTAAACTGATAAACACTTAAAAATTATATACATGA
>NW_012114899.1:5752845-5808781 GCF_000951035.1 Colobus angolensis palliatus
GTTTCATCGTGTTGGCCAGGATGGTCTCGATCTCCTGACCTCGTGATCTGCCCGTCTCGGCCACCCAAAGTGCTGAGATTACAGGCGTGAGCCACCGCGCCCGGACACATTCGTATTTTCTTAAGGACCGTATCCAATACTGAGAAAAATAAATGTTAATTAGTTAAGAAAATAAAACAATTTTTTGAATAAAATATATGGTTTAATGTTGAAACCATTGACCTTGTATCAACCAATGATAGCCTTTAACAAGACCACAAAAGTCTCATTTATTAAACAAAAGTGACATTTCTAACTTATTTTGAGTAGGAAATAATTTATTTTTATTTCCTTTTTATTTTTAAGTTCTCGAGTCGCTTCCTTCTCTTAATTTATATAGTTTTAATTTTTATGGGTACATAATAGTTGTATATATCTATGGAGTATATGTGATGTTTTCATACAGGCATACAAGGTGTAATGACCAAATTAAGGTAACTGGGGTATCTATTATCTCAAGCATTTATCACTTCTTTGTGTTAGGAACACAAAGTACTTTTGTAAGCACGATCTCACTCTTTTAGTTATTTTAAAACATACAATGAATTATTGTTAACTATTTTATTCATTCTATATTTTCTGTACTTATTAACCATCCCTACTTTATTCCCCACTGTCCACTACCCCCCCAGCCTCTGGTAGACAACAGTTTACTCTTTATATCCATGGGTTTTATTTATTCTCATTTTTGTTATTTTTAGCTTCCACAAATGAGTAAGAATATGTGAAATTTGTCTTTCGGCTTGTGCCTGGATTATTTCACTTAACATTATGTCCACCAGCTCCATCCATGTTGTTGCAGATGACAGGATTTCATTATTTTTAATTAATGAATCATATTCCAATATGTATATGTACCACATTTTCTTTACCCATTCAACCATTGATGGCCCCTTACATTGATTTCATACCTTAGTTATTGTAAATAATGCCACAATGAACATGGTACTGGCATAAAAATAAACATATAGACACTTGGAACATAATAGAGAACCCAGAAATAAATCCACACATTTAGCAGTGATGTCATTTTTTGACAAGGGTACCAAGAGCTTACACCGAGTAAAGGATAGTCTCTTCAATAAATGGTGCTAGAAAAACTGGATATCCACATGCAGAAGAGTGAAACCAGACCCCTCTTGCCATATACAAAAATCATATCAAAACTGATTAAACACTTAAATCTAAGACCTTGAACTATGAAACTAAAAAAACACTAGAAAAACACTCCAGGACTTTTTTGGGCAAAGATTTCTTGAGTAATACCTCACAAGCACAGGCAATCAAACCAAAATAGACAAATGGAATCACATCAAGCTAAAAGCTCCTGCACAACAGAGGAAACAATCAGCAAAGTGAAGCAACAACCTGTTAGAAAAGGAAAATATTTGCAAAGCACCCATATAACAAAAGATTCACAAGCAGACTATATAAGGAGCTCAAATTATCTAATAGGAAAAAATAAAATAATCTGACTATAAAATGGGAAAAAAATATCTGGATAGACATTTCTCTGAAGAAGACATACATATAGACAAGTGTATAAAAAATATTCATATCAAAAAAATTCTAATCAGAGAAAGGCAAATCAAATCTATAATAAGATATCATCTCACCCTAGTAAAAATGGCTTTTATCCAAAAACAAGCAACAACAACAATGAAGGATGTGGAGGAAGGGGAACCCTCCACACTGTTGATGGAAATGCAAATTAGTATACTCACTGTCAATAACAGTGTGGAGGTTCCTCAAAAAACTAAAATTCGAATGACCACGTGGTCCTGAAATCTTACTACTGTGTACATATTCAAAAGAAAGGGAATTGATACATCAGAGAGATATCAGAACTTCTTGAATCTTTCTTCATATAGTCAATATTATAAATTTGTATTTAAAATACAAAGTAGTATGACATGTCTATACTCTAACATTGATTCTAAATAATTTTGGAATTTCATCACCCTATTTTTATCTATTCAACAATTGTGCCCTCTACCCCAACCAACAAAATTATTGTTCATTTAAAAAACCAACAAATTAAATAATTATGCATGCTAAAATATAAACTGCTGTTATTATTTTCAGAATTGTGTTTAGTCTTGCAACATCTTGACATTGTGGAACACCTAAAAATGAAACATGTAATGTATCACTAATCCTTCTTCCATGCTTAGATAATTTCTAGAGACCTATCAATACAATAGATTTAAAATAGTTTTGAAAGATGTATGAGTGCATGCAGATTTTTTACCGTTTTGCAAAATAGTTCCTAACATGTTTCTCTGTTTCTTACTGATGTTTTTATGACAGTTCACCAGAGCTCTTGCATTTTTAACATATATCCTTATTTGCTTTATTACTATACTTTTACCTTTTTTATATTAAAATAAGCATATATTCACAAAAATTGACAAAAATAATCTAGTGTTTCTTATTACCAAGCATTCTTCAAAAGTGACTCATTCAAAATTACAATGCACGCTCAAAACCAAAAAATTGATTGTCATCATGCGCATCTAGAATTGAATATTCATTTTTATAAAAACTATTTTAAGACCAGGCACAGTGGCTCAGGCCTATAATCCCAGCACTTTGGGAGGCCAATGCAGGCGGATTACGAGGTCAGGAGATTGAGACCATCCTGGCTAACACAGTGAAACCCCGTTTCTATTAAAAATAAAAAATATTAGCCAGGCGTGGTGGCACACGCCTGTAGTCCCAGCTGCTCGGAAGGCTGAGACAGGAGAATCGCTTGCACCCGGGAGGCGGAGGTTGCAGTGAGCCGAGATCGCACCACTGCACTCCTGAGCCTGAGCGACAGAGCAAGACTCCATCTCAAAAACAAGCAAACAAACAAACAAACAAACAAACTTTTAAAATATGGCTCTTCAGCAAAAAACTATCACTAGTTTAAAATTTTCTCATTTATTACTGCATGCTTATCTTCCTCATTAACCTGCAAATGTTGTGGATTTGAACGTTTATCACCATTAAAATTAAATTATTTTGAACTACATGGTAGATTTCTCTCTCATTTTGAATGTACTTTATTCTTTGTTAAATGTCCTTTCTTTTCTTTTGAGACAGGATCTCACTCTGTCGCCCAGGCTGGAGTGCAGTGATGTAAATGCAGCTCACTGCAGCCTCAGCCTCCCGGCCTCAAGTAATCATCCTACCTCAGTCTCCTGAGTAGCTGAGACCACAGATGTACGCCACCATGCCTGGCTAAGTTTTGTGTTATTTTTTGCAGAGACAGAGTCTTACTATGTTGCTCAGGCTGGTCTCAAGCTCCAGGGCTCAAGCAATCCTCCTGTCTTGGCCTCCCAAAGTCCTGGATTGCAGGTATGAGCCACCATGCCCAGACACTCTGTCTAATTTCTGGACCTTCTCACAATCTTATTCCTTCTATCATTGCCTCCTTCTACTTCATTTTCTTCATCAAAAGCACAATTTCATTCTTATTTTACCTGGATTTCTATTCTGTATATCATTAACAAGAAAACATTATTCATTAGAAACCCTATAACTTTTCTGAGTTAGAACATATCACAAATAGATTCAAAACTCATAAAACATATTACCAGTGTTTGTCTCTGCATGAGAGTGAAGTGATAAAGATTATGTGGTTTATGTTCTTCATTGGTTTATTGAGAACACATAATAGTATTTTTGTAGATAAGCCAAGATAATCCATAATATATAATAATATATATTAATATATAATATATAATAAAACATATATATGATATATATGTAATATATATGTTACACACACATATATATATATATTAAAACACAGACTGCATGCACACATGACTAGTGAGGTAGCGGAGTGATTATGTTAAGTTTTAATAAGTCCAACTATTAGAAAGAATGTTATTTCTTCTTAGTTTCCAACCATTGGCATTGCTTCAGTTCAATGTGTCAGTTCCTATAGGTAGCCGCAAGCATATATCAGCTTGAAATGATTATCTTTCTCTCTGTGCAGCCCACTTCCTGCTTGTATGTGCAAAGATATTTGAGAATGGATCAATCCCAACTATAAGATTGTATGTACTATTTAAACTGGATATAAACATCTAATGAGACTCTAAGTTGCCACTGCTTTGCTTGTAAATTTATATTAGTTACAGAACTTTGAATCTGTTAAATCAGAGTTTTGGTTTCTACATAAGAAAATAGCTTTTTCCAAAATCAGTTTAATGTGTAAATATATAGTTTTTGTGTTTGCTTTCCTTTCATTTAAATGAGAAGATAAAATCACACACTGTTGGCCAGGAACAGTGGATCATGTCTATAATCCTATTATAGCTTTGAGGAGGCTGACAGGCAGATCACTTGAGCCCAGGAGTTCAAGACCAGCTAGGGCAACGTGGCAAAACCTTGCCTCTACAAAAAAAAATACAAAAAAAAAAAAATTTGCCAGGCATTGTGGAGCATGCTTGTAGTCCCAGCTACCCTGGAGGTTGAGATGGGAGGATCATCTGTGCCCAGGAGGTTGAGCCGTGATCCCTCCACTGCACTCCAACCTGGGCAACAGAGCAAAACTGTCTCAAAACAAAACAAACAAAAAAAGGCACACACTGTTAGTAATTAGGTAATGATGAATTCACAACTTATAATAGGTTGAAAGAGTTAAAAACTAATAATGAAGACTGCTGGGAGAAAATCATTTGGAACATTTGGAATAATTTTTAAGAGATATTTTTCTAGACAAAATGGAATAGAGACCTTACAGAAAACTTTGCTTACAGATATTTTTTTTTTTTTCAAAACAACTTGCGTTTATGTTAGGAAATAAAACAACTAGGAGTTGGCAAAAAGAAAACAAAGAAACATTGTCTGAAAAGGAAGTTTTATTTCCCAGGGTAGTCTATCAGTTAGCAGCTATGCTCATAATGAGCATAATACAGTGCATTTTCATATTCTATTGAACTCTGCACAGCTTCCCCCAAACACACAACAAATGAACAAGAGTAGAACTCCAGGATTTTATTTAATTCAATACTGAATAAATATTAAATGCAGACAGGGAATTGTAAATAGCAAAAGGAGACTCTACTGAATCTAAATTGTGATGAAAATACCAAGGGGAAATCATTGTCCCAATTTGCTACTTAGAAAGAAAATTTATGTGAATAATGAGACCAGACTTTCCAAAAACTTCCACTTCATGGTTATCTACCATGTTCTGTTGTTACAGAGGTTTTGTTGTTCAATTTCTTTACCTAGGATGGTTCACATTGATGTTTCTCCTGGAGTGGGTTCTTACCCTGTCCTAAAATGAAAACTATACATCTACTCAGCAGGATCTAGTGTTTTTAAAGCCATATTCTGTTCTGTGACTAGCACAATGCAAGGACTCAATAAATGTTAAAAATGAATAATTAACTGACAATAATAATCAACATTCTGGCTTTAAAAGGCTCCCGGAAACACAGTCTGTCTAAAGCGAGCTCCCAGTGTCTCCTTTATTTCCAAATTCAAAGCAGCTTTTACTCAAATCACTGAACACTGGGCATGAAGTACCCTCTGGATTTATTCCTTTGTTCAGAAGAAATCATCTGTATCTTACTGACTCTCTGAATGCTAAATGTTAATGGCTTCTTCTTACTTAGCTTGTCATTTGGCTCTGTAAAATAATGTAAATTCAGGTCAAAAATGTTTCTTTAAAAAACTTGGTAGTCTTGGATATATATGTCTGGACTTTATATATTATATAAAATCATAATATTTTCTTTCAAAAAATCATTAATGCCAATTAAATGTCTTCAAAATAAGAATATTCTGATAACTTGTCTTTGGTTCTTTATAGAGACTCTGCACCACATTGATCTGGACCAAAATGGAATGTGATGCACAATCTCACAGTTCAAAATGAAAATAAAATGCTACTTTCCATTTGCTAGTAAAATGTTTTCTGTGTTTTGCACTGAACTACATTGGAATTTTTGTCATTTTTGCTTGTCTATTACTTAAGCTTAGTCTTTGATACTTTTTTTAGCAGAGTGAAAGATTTGTCACCTTCTCTAATGTTAAAAAATTAAGCTAGCATACTAACACGTATAGACCTCTAGAAATAATAGAAGAAAACATTTTCCCCTCTGCTTGAACCAATGTTCTCCAGAATATCTTTTCTAAATTAAAGGAATTACTGGGCAAACATGAAAATTCCTAAACCCCCCATGAGATTTATGGAATTTGTGTCTCTGAAAGAAAGGCAGGAAAATATGCAGTCTTCACAGTTTTCTGAGTTGTTCTGTGTGTAACAACTGAACTTATAGACACACACACACACACACACACACACACAACACGCACACTGAATTTCACTGTCCTCCACCAGAGTTTTCTAGTTCCTCACCTCCCGATATTCTTGGGAACAACTGATATCAGTGCATTACAATATAATCTTGAGTTTCCAATGGAATTCACTATTATGAGATACACTAATGTCAGAATGCAGGAATCCATTAATTTATATTATTTTCCATAATCTAGTATGTGCAAAAATGTAGCCATTAATATAATCCAGGCAGACATTTCATTGAAAAAGTCTGAAGAAAGTTAAATCACTTTATCGAAGATATGGTAAGTCTAATTGTTACTGTAGATTAACATCCTTCCTAATAGTGACCTTATTTTTTGCGCCATTATTGTTCCCTTAAATAAATGTTCTGAATTTATTTATGTTCAGAACTCTGAATGTTCTCCTTTTCATGAAGCATTGCTATCTTTGAAAAATAAATGTTCAGAACTCTGAATGTTCTCCTTTTCATGAAGCATTGCTATCTTTGAAATCTCACCACTTTTGGGAAGTTACTCATGCAAGAGTTGAAAATCAAAGTGGTTTTGCATGAGCTTAAAACACAAAGCTGGCAGCCAAAGAACTCAATCACTTTTTAGAGTGTATCGTGATGTGTAAAACATCAAAATAGAAGTTACTGCTTAATTTCTATTTTCTAGAAGTATAAAACATGAGTTTAAAGATAAATTCTCTTCACTTGTCTTCACTTAGAAATATTTGCTGTAATGTTTTGAAACAAGATCCTCAACATAATTTATTAGAAAACTAACATTATAAACGTGAAAGTGGTAGAGATGGAAAATACAAAACAAAGTAAAATAAAAATAACTAAAAAAAAAAAAAGAAAACACCCCTTAAAACGTCTTACATTACTGTATTATTGTGTTCTTAACTACCATTGAGTGATTAAAATCAAATTTCGATGTTGTATGCTTATTTCCAGATTTTTATTCTGACCCAAGCTATGGAAGTTCAGTCTTTGACTAGATTAAAATTCAAACTTCCAGGCCATTCAGAAATTGCTATTTCTAATATATCTATTAAAAATGGATTATGTTCTTAAAATCCTTCAATTTTGGAGTATTTCTGAACCCTCAAAGAGAGGGAAATACTCTGGTAATTACTTCATATATATGGTGTCCAAAAATGTGTCCAATATCCCAGGCTATGTATCAGAAGAGATGGCACTCTAGTCAACATGATCAACCCTATTAGATCTAATGCCTGGCCCCATTGTGATATTTTCTCCACCACTCTATGATAGATTGCATAACAGGAATTTGTGAAGATTAGTTTCCACTTCTCAAAAATGCTATCCTTAAATTAGAGTAGACAGCAAATTTCTACCAAAGCCTCAGAAAACTAAACCAAAAAGTTCTATGCTGGCAACCATGCCTAGAAGGCTGACTTAGGGCAGATGTGCACTTGGCAATCAGTACCCAGCTGTATTACTCAGTTCCTGGTGCCATGATAATACCAACATCCTACACAGAGCAGCATCTGGAAAATCAATAAAGCAATCCAAAGTTTGCAACAATGGCCCAGAAATAGGTCTTGTATCACTATTTTGCTGTTCCAGCAAGTAGGTATTCATGGTGGATCTTTCAATTAAGAGATAAGAGTAAGGACAAGCATACATTTTAGAAGTCTCACCATATTAGGCTATGAATAAATATCAAGCTAATTGAAGATTTATTTGCATGTAGTTAATTTTCTTATCTAGGTTCTAGACTTGCTTTCACAGTACTCCCAATGATATCCAGTCACATATACAGGGATATATGAATATGGTTGCTCTGAGAGTGAAAGATAATATTGAGAATAAGCATATGCTATCTGTATCAGGCAAAGTATATGAGGGAGGAGTCTGAATTACTTTCATTTTCTCAGCTAATTTTCCAGTGCCTAAGTAGAGAGGCTCCAGTTGCAAAAGAATAATGAATAATATAAAAAGAAAGGACTCAAATTGGAATTTAAAAGTTCTCAATTGTAGAAATATTGGATTTATGGCCTAATGGCTAATAAATTCCAATTTAGGAAATTTTGTTTCTAATCTAACTGTATTATGTAAGAAAAGAAAATAGCGTTTCAAGGTAACAAGGTAGGGAAGCCACTGTATGTACTCAGATATATACTCATGTGTATCAGGTGTCTTATTTATAAAAGTTAGAGATCGTTTTTGCAAAAAATCATTTATTACAGATGAACTTAGTGGAGAGGTTAAGACATTTTCAGGTTTATGCAGAGAAGATCTAACAATTTTTTTTCTTTTTAGTTATCATCGTTTCAATTTTAGATTAAAATTATATTTTCCTTGTTATATATTAAACTACAGAGGAAAATAGCACAAAATGCAAAATGTCCCCTTTGGTCTAAAGTTTCAGTACTATTTTTCTGCTCATATAAAATTATTATTATTTGCTTAATGTGTCGTTCTCTGATCCTCTTTCTATATGTTGATTAACACATATGAGTAAAAGTTTAAACATAAATATGCAAACATAGATTCATACCTACCCCACAGATATATTTATGTTTTATACAAATGAAATTATATTTTTGAACTATTTTTATCTTCTGTATTTCATCAATTGACACTGTATCTTAGAGTTTGTTCATATTAGTTAAGGAAAATCTATCTTTTTCCTTTAAATTGCTGCACTGTATTCTTTAGTTTAGATTTGTCAATACTTTGTTTAAACTCTCTCATAGTGGCCAGCCTATAGGTAGTTCTAGTTTTCATAATGGGAAAATAAAACTGGTGTAGAAATCCTACGTACATATTCTTATGTAGAAGTAAGACTATTTATTTAATGTAAATTCACAGAAGTAAATGGCCTAGTCAAAGAGGCCATGTTTATTTCCAGTTTTGAAAGACAGCCACATTTATACCTCAAAAGTCTCTGTCCGTTTACACCCTACAAAGGACATTTAAGAGAGCGAACCAGCATGTGATTTTTTTTGGGTAGAGATAGCTAAGTTAAAACAGTGCAACTCTACACGTTTATCATCATTATAATTCCATTTTTTAAACAAAATAGTGGCTAGGTGTGGTGGCTCTTGTCTGTAAATCCAGCACTTTGGGAGGCTGAGGCAGGCAGATCACTTGAGATCAGGAGTTTGAGACCAACCTGAACAAGATGGCGAAACCTCATCTTTACAAAACATATAAAAATTAGCCAGGCATAGTCCCAGCCACTTGGGAGGCTGAGGTGGGAGGATTGCTTGAGCCAGGGATACTGTAGTGAGTCCAGGTTGTGCAATTCACTCCAGCCTGGGTGACAGAGTGAGACCTTGTCTGGAAAAAAAAAAAAAGGAAAAATAAATTTATACATTTTCTTATTATCCTATTATAATAGAATATTTTTATAATTGCTTATTTGGGGCTTTTTTTACACATAATGTAACTACAGAAACTCATTTATTTATTTCTATTTATAGATACATATATGTATATGTATAATTATCTTTCACCTTTAAACTTGTAATTGAATGTATATCTTATTACAGAGTTGGGGCTTTTTTAATCATGTCAGTGAAATCTGTCATGTTTTACAAAGAGATGGGAGAGTACTGTATCTGCTCAAATATATATATATATACACACACGTATATATATATAATCCTATATATCAGATATTATAATGTTTAGATATCATTTTGAAAAAACCACTAATTATAAATGAATTTATAGAGAGGCCAATACATTCTGAGAGTTGTAAAGAAAAAATTTCAGGGTTTTGCATTTTGTATTTGTCTTAGAAATATATCCTTGATTCAACTATTATAAACATATTCCTAATGTTTTCTTCTGATGTTTGTTTTACATTTATTTATTCAATTCATCTGTAACGTACTTTGGGGCATATTATGAGATAAAGGCCAAAATGTATGGTATTACAAATGGATAAGTGGATAAGTATCTAATAGATGTGAACAAGAAGATTTAGTATTGTAAAAATGTCCCTTTTTTTATTGAGATAGAGTCTTACTCTGTTCCCCAGGCTGTATTCAGTGGCATGATCTTGGCCTCCACCTAGTTCTAGTGATTCTCATGACTCAGCTTCCCAAGCAGCTGGGATTACAGGCCTATGCCAACATGCCCTGTTAATTTTCATAGTTTTTGTAGAGACAGGGTTTTGCCATGTTGCCCAGGATGGTCTCCAACTCCTGGTCTCAAGTGATCCCACTTCAGCCTCCCAAAGAGCTGGGATTACAGGCATGAGCCACTATGCCTGGCCAATTCTTTCAAAAGTTATCTATAGATTTAATGCAACTCCATTCAAAATGTCAGTAATATGATTTAAAGGACTTGACAAATTGATACTAAGATTTATATGGATGAGGGAGAGTCTAGTACAGCTCAGTCATATTTAAAGACACATGTAAAGACAAAGTAGGCATGTCACACCTCATGATAAAAAAATTGTAAATCTATAAAAAGGCAGTCTCATTTGGAAGTAGATAGAAAAACAAAGGATAAAGCTGACAGAGACACTGACCTCCGTATATATGAAACTTTATAGAGGCGACAGAGTGTACTCCAAGGGAAAAGCAAATGGAGTAGAGATCTGGTTGTCAGTGTGGGAAAAGTTAAATAAAATGGCTAATCATCTTACATAATAGCAATCCTCTTTAGATAGATAAAGGACTTACATATCTAAGTCAAATTTTAAATTCTTGGAATAAAACATAAATTAATATTCTGACCTAGAGGTTGGAATGTATCACTAAAATATGACAGTAAAAGCACTAGACACACACAACATGCTGTTCATCTACCTATATTTAATTATAATTTCTGTTCAATATTTAATACTCTAAAAAGGGAAAAATAATATAAATTGGGAGAAGAGATTTACAATACATGTAGACAACCAAGAGTTAATGTAAAACTTAGATCGGTAAGGAAAATCAAAGACCCAGTAAAACGGGAAAATAAAAATAATTATCAAACACAATCTGCTGAATATCCCATCAAGCAATAATTTTAGTATAAACTGCAATATTCTAATTGTTGCATTAGTAAGGTGTGGAATGCAACACTTTAATATGTAGTAGTAATAATGTGTCTAATATTTCCATGTAAAAGTTAACAAATATATGTTACATTTGGGAAAATAAGAGAAATATTATCCTGTAATTATATATGTATCATATATATAAATAACAAGTAATTAAGAAATTATGTATGAATAATGGTTTTGATATGTCATGTTTTTTCTAGTTTATTCATAATTCAAGAGAAAGTGCAGATTTCAGACAGAAGAAAATTTCAGGTTTTTTTTAATCTCCAATGCTTGAAACAAAATATTTTGGGCATAATCTCTAGAAAAAAAGTCACATTTTTATTAATTAACCCACAAAATCCACTGGTGCATGCATATATATATAGTTTGTAATGAAGTCTCTAGAGTCTAAAAATAGAATGTAAATTTTAAAGAAGTAATTTTGTTTTTCTTATTCTGCTTAGATCAAAATTAATGGTATTTTTATTTAATTTAATTAATTAATTTATTTTTTGAGGCAGAGTCTTGCTCTGGAGCCTGGAGTGCAGGCTGGAGTGCAGTGGTGCAATCACAGCTCACTGCAGCCTCAAACTCCAGGCTTAAGTGATCCTCCTGCATCAGCCTTCCGAGAAGCTGTGACTACAGGAGCATGGCACTATGACTGGATAATTTATTTTTTATTTTTTGTGGAGATAGGGTCTCACTTTTTTGGCCTGGCTGGTCTCAAACTCCTGGGCTACATCTATCCTCCCTCCTCAACTTCCCAAAGTCCTAGGATTAGAGGCAAGAGACACTGCACCCAATCATAATAATATTTTTAAAATATCAGTCAGATCCTCATAAAAAAAAATAAAAACTAGTCAATACCAAAATGACGTAAGAAATTTAAATGATTTTTTTTTTTTTTTTTTTTTGGAGATGGAGTCTCGCTTTGTCACCCAGGCTGGAGTAAAGTGGCGTGATCTCAGCTCACTGCAACCTCCACCTCCCGGGTTCAAGGAATTCTCCTGCCTCACCCTCCCAAGTAGCTGGGATTACAGGTGTCCACCACCACGTCCAATTATTTTCTATATTTTTGGTAGAGACAGGGTTTCACCACCTCGGCCAGGCTGGTCTTGAACTCTTGACCTCGTGATCCACTCACCTCAGCCTCCCAAAGTGCTGGGATTACAGGTGTGAGCCACCATGCCCAGCCAATAAATTCTTATTGATATTATTCCACTATATGTTCTTTTTGCTTTCTATGCATATCATAAATATTAAATTATCAATATTACAAACAAATAATGATCAGTAGGCAATATTTATATTCCCTATGTTTGAAATTATCTTGCTTGTTTTCATTGAACTATTATGGAGACAACTGATAACTCACATGCAGTTGCAAGAAAAAATACACAAAGATCCTGTGTTTCCTTTACTCAATTTCCCCAAAAGGTAAAACTTGCAAAAATTATACTACAATATCCAAGATACTGTATCAGGATATCGACATTGATACAATCTACAGGTCTTATTTAAATTTCCCCAGTTTTACTTGTACTCATTTGTGTTTGTGCTTGTGTTTGTGTATAGTTTTATACATTTATATCATATATGTAGATACATTTATCTACCAACATGATCAAGATGCTAAATAACTATATCAGTATAAGGATTATTTTTACTGTCTTTTTGTAATTACATCCATATCACTGAAGCAATCATGCTCCACACCATCCCCACCCCAGTCCTAAACCCTGTCAAACAGTAATCTGTTTTTTCTCCATTTCTACAATTTTGTAATTTCAAGAATGCTATAGGAAATAATATAATATTTAACTTTTTGGGACTGATATTATTCATTCAGCTTAATTATGTGTGTCAATATTTTGTTCCTTTTTATTGCTAAGTGTCACATTTTATGAATGTACCATGGTGTGTTTATTCACTTTTTGAAGGACATCTCATATATTTTTAGTTTTGGGCTATAACAATGAAAGCTACTATGAGTGTTCATGTACAGGTTTTTCTGTGAACATAGTTTAAATTCTCTGTGATGAATGTCCACAGGTCCAATTGTTGAATTGTTAAAATTTAACTAGGTTATGATGCAGTAATAAACAGTCATTTATTTTCAAGGCTTAACAAAATAATACACAACGCATGTCCAAAGACAGTGAGTGTGACAGATCCGTTAATTAAGATTACTCAAGAACTCGGGCAAATGGAAGGTGTAGTCAAGATTTACTTGTCAAAACAAACAAAAAAAATTAGCTACTGGTTCACAAATCCCAGAAGAAACCTGATACATTTCTGCTCCTATAAGCTGAGAAAACAAGAAAAGGAAGATGAGGAAGTGCTCAAACAATATTTTTGAATAGCAGCAATAATCATTCATTGTCAACCAAACTGTAAAAAATTATTCAGATTTATTTTTGTCACAAAATGATGTTTGTTCCACCAAAAAGGTATAAACACTTGGTAGCATTTCCTTTCCTGTGACTAATGAGCCTTTTACAGAGTTAACAGCGAAATCCCCAAAACATTCAGATCCTGACAGAGATTAATTTTGTTGGGCAACAGATTACACCCTACCCAAATAGGAGTGCAAATAAAAAGCTGTATCACATCCAACCATTCTTCAGCTCAATAAATCAATATCTGCTATGTCTATGCCCTGGATGTAATCCTGTCTTAGAAGAAAGAGGTTATTAAAAAATGGAATATACACTTAATTTTCCTTTTTTAAAAATATTTAATTATTATTTATGTTAATTTCTCAAATTTTAAAATATTGGAACTGATCACAGTATTTAAATAGTTCTATAATATTTTCATCTTTCCTTAGAAAGCCAAAGTTTTTTTTTCTATAGTTAAACAGTTAAGAAATATAATTCAACATTTAATTGAGTAATATAAACATTAATTAGCTATCAAAAGTCACATTGAAGAGTCTAAAATATTAATGAACCAAAAATAAATCCAAGGGCCAAGGGGGGTAAAGTGATAAAAACCTAGAGCAAGGTAGCATTAAAATTTGAAGGAAAATGTTTCACTATATCCCCGGAAAAGGTAAAAGTCATCCATAAAGGAGACTAATTTAAACTCAAAGGAATGAACACACGCAAACACACATATTTAAACTAGAAGACAATTACAATTTAGTCACTAAAGAAACCTGTAAAATATATTTTAAAAACTGGCTAAAATAATCATATTCATCAATAAATATACAATTTCAACATTCAGCTAAAGGAGAAATAAATTTTCTAAAACAAAAATAAAATTTTGCCCAATCATGTTTAGTTAGCATAAAAGGTCTGGAATGGTTATCATGACATTTTATTAAATAAGGCAAAATTTAAGTATAAATATTGAGGGTCATGATACCTGTTTAATTTCTCACCATTATGAAGTTTCAGTTATTTTTAGAGTCATGGTATCCATCTAATGGATTCTAAACAATTCAACTGAGGAGAAAGACAAAGACAGAAACAGAGATAATGGAGAAATTTATAGGGCATGGAGAAATAGTATGTGCGTGTGTGTGAGTGTGTGTGTGTGTGTGTGTACACAAGAACTTAAAGTTTAACCAAACCAAATATTTAGTAGAAAAACATATTTCTTTCTTTTCTAAAAAGCTGAGCTGGACTACTCCTAAACCATCCTTTCGTTTCTCATAGCTATATAGTTTGATCCCTATGCTTTCTAAAATGTTACTATCTAAGTCTTGGAATTAATTCAAGTTTATAATTTAATTTGTATTGAATTACTAATTGTTACCATAGTTTAACTTTTTAAAGCAAATACAGGAATTTTTGAGATTTATTGAGAATATAACTTTACTAAAACAGAATGGGATAGCAATGTGCCATTGTGCATTTTAAGTAAACCATAATAAGTTTTTTTTTTTTTCTTTTTTGTTCTAGGAGCATTTGAAGCTAAATTTCAGAAACATATAAACCTATTCTTGTAAAGTATACAGCTCATTCAGCAATTCACATAAAGCTGAATCACTAAAGTATGCTGATTGATCAATAAAGTTTGTGGCTACATTTGTAAAATGGGTGAAAATTAAACCATTTCACTATTTGGTTCAGTAAGCTGACAGCATAATGGTTCAAGCAGTATTTTATGCATTTTAAGTCAAGCACATTGTACATTGCAAAGTAGTCAACTGTGAAAACATGCTATTTCAGTGATTAGGTAAGAGTATTAAATTTGAAATAAAATTAGTAATTTAGACAGATAATTACACAAAATGCTGGTGAGCCACTGAATTTTCTTTCATCTGTCTCTAACCTTTAAAAACTTTTAGTATCTCACCTTCCTTTATATATAGCTCTTCTTTGAAAACTACTTGATTGTTACTGGTAGCAGGCATGAAAATGCATTTATTACATTTGTAAAATTTATAACATACGATAGCAATTTATAAGTTTGATGCATATTGATATAACTTAAATAACTAAAATCATGCTTTAAAAATCTGGTTATTTATATGTATGTCTAACATCAATAGTTACTTCCAATACATTTATTACATTTGTAAAATTTATAACATATGATAGCAATTTATAAGTTTGATGCATATTGATATAACTTAAATAACTAAAATCATGCTTTAAATATCTGGTTATTTATATGTATGTCTAACATCAATAGTTACTTCCAATACCAAAAAAATTATAACATGGTACGTGATAAGGTAGGTTTTTCAAAAAAGATTCAACTCTTTCAGTTGATTTCCTATGTGGTTATGGTTATAAAATGAACGTCTCTTTTGAGTGAGGGTTTTGGAAGAGGCTATTTTTTTACGGACTATGGTTCAGAGACACCAAAGTTTCCATTACAGCAGCATCTAGAACCTTTGATCCAAAGGCTCCACCTGGAAACACTGGTAATAAGAGCAAGATATCTTTTCTAGTTGCAAGCTGTCAGTGGAATGGTGAGTAACAGACTTAAGCAAAAGAGGATTCAATTGAACAGAGGTTTATAATCTGCTACTTGGTCAAGAGTAGACATAGAAAAAAATATATATCAGCATTGCCTTTCTCAAGGAACCTACCATTTTTGAAGAAATTTAATCTTACCTACAAAAGACAAAGGAATATGAGACATTAAAATATAATTGTAATGTCCTAATATCTGTAAAAGCAACAGGTGCTATGACATTTCATAAATGGTGAAGCTTATGTAATTTGAAATATAAATAAGATTGTGAAAGAAGAAATGAGCAACATCTGCAGGTCTTAACCTCGCTATGGCAAGAGGACAAGAGAATAATAGAAGTCTCAAATTTAAGTTGTTTTGGAAACAGTTTAGTCAACCTTACATCTCATGCCATAGGAATTGGTTAAAATAATTCAGTTAGCTACCTTAAGTCTTTTCAATTCATCATGTTGCCCACAATATGCTATAGAAGATTAGCAGTTAAAGTTGAACAGGTAAAATATGCCTAGATTTTGGGTTGGATTTAATCTTATCATTGGAATTTGCTATAGGCTTTTAGAAATAATAGGGACATGAGAATTGGAGTATTTTAAGAAAATTATAATTTTTTCTAAAAGGGTTTAAGACAAATGTAGATTACTGATAAAAGATTAATTAGTTCTTGAATGACCCAGGCATGAGTTTATGGAGAACTAGAACTCGGTAAGTATTAACAGAAATTAACTCTTGCCCTACTCTAATGGAAGAATCATGCAAAAGAGGTGCAAGACACTGGAGGTGGCCAGTATATAAAGTCCTAGGATCAAATTTAAATGCCACACTTGTCCTTCAAGTTGCCTGCTTAAGTCTCATCAAAGTGTATTTTTCTTTCTTTCTTTCCTGTTCTAAAGCTCTGAAATTTGCTTCAATCTCTTTTTCTGCCTTATACCCCTCAGTTGATTTCTTTTCTTCTGAGGAGGCAAGAATTGAGGTTTCTGCAGACCCATATGGAAGATTCAGTGAGGTGAGGTTTGCTTTGTGCAGAAAGGGAATTCTTAGCATAACAGTATAAATGCTAAGTATAAATATTTATATTTAATATAATCATTGAATATTCAAGAGGAGATATTGTAACTAGCCCAATAGTTTCATAGACAGGATTTGTTTGAAATTGACAGAATTTTTTTTAATAAACAGACCTTCCGGTTTGAAAGACTGAAACTTACATTTGTTTTATCTGAGTACCTTCTTCAATTGTAACCCCAGGGCCTCTCAAAAAGTATCAAAAAACTGAAACTCATTAGATTACAGCATCCAGACAATGAGACATCCCTCATTAGTCATGATTGCTCCCTTACTCTACCCAAGTTTCTGTTTTCTCACACATAGTTACATTTCTTCCCTGCTATATAAATCCCCAATTTTAATTGGTCACACAGATGGATTTGAGACTGATTTCCCTTCTCCTCATCTGAAGCACTGATTAAACCCTTCTTCCTTGGCAAAAATCATTCTCTCACTGATCGACTTTCTGTGTGGCTAGCAGCAGAAACCAGATGGTACCCCTGGTGTATCAGTAACAATGACAACTACAAAGTTCAACACAAGAGTCTTTACCTCAGGAGGTCTGGTAGTATTTGAAAAATGAGCCAAAAGGTAAATAAACATATAAAAGCTACTGAATGCATAGGACAAGAATAAATCTTGAAAATTGTGAATTAAAAAAAATTATAGACTGATTCCGAGTCTTGGAAGGGGAAAAGAAAATGGGAATGCAAATCAGAATCTAAGTAAAGAAAGTATTTCAAGGGACAGGGAGTGATTAACTATGCCTAAAAATGGCCAGGCCATTGTGTAAGATGATCTGAAAGGCAATCATTTTCTTTAGGAAAATGGAAGACTTTTGCAATTTCACTTTCAGTCCCATGGTGAAAGACTGGAGTGAATTAAGAATAAAAGGAGACTTGAGGACATGCAGATAGCAAGTACATACATTTTAAAAATAGTTTAGCTAAGAAGAGAAAAAGAATAACATAAAGAACTAGAGAAGGACATAAGAAATCAGATTTTTGAAAGATGGCTAATGGTATAACTTTGTTTTAGGCTAAAACAGATAATCCAATAGAGAGTGAAAGGCAGATGGAGCTGGAGAGTTAAGAAATCTTGACAGATGAAACACATTTGAGTGAAACATTGTGGGGCCCAAAGCACAAAGAGAGTGGTGTCTGCCCTTCTCAGTGACAGCAAGAATTGTTTATTCATTACATGTGAAAAGAAGCCAGAGGATACTATGAGTACAGATACTAGTGAGGCGTCATTGTCACTATGTTGGTACAATTTCATATTCTAATTTGATGATTTCTATTTTCTTACTAAAAGGAAGCCAATGAAAAAGGAATCAAATATAGAGGAGGAAAGGGCACAAAAGGAAGAATAATCTCAGAAAAGGAAGATAGAGATGCTGGTAAGCAAAAAAGAGATTGCCTATTAAACGTAGAAGTGATTTGCACATTATTTTGGAGAAGAAATAAAGTTTTCCAAAATTGACTAAAAGAAACAGAACTTTCAAATAGTAATAAATTAGTCAGAAACACAAAATTTTATGTTTCTATTTTTTATATCAATGTTTCCATGGAGTTAAGTGGATACAGCTAATTTATACAAGCTTAAAAGAAAAAAGAAGATTAGTTTTACTTGTAGCTGACTTCATTAAAATATTCTTCCTAAGCCATTTGGAAAGCAAACCTCTAGGTAATATTACAGGATGTTAAAGTCATTTAAATACAAATAATGTATGCCATATTTGCATTTAACAAGTCAACCCAAGTTCATCCTACCTGTAGGGCTTTTTAAATGTTATAAAAAGAATAGATAAGCAAAATTTTTTTAAAGTATTAGACTTCAATTCTCAAAACTTAATTTGAAATGTGGAAAGACAAATGCATTTTCTTTGATCTCGGTTGGAATTTGGGGCTGAAATCCACATTTGTAGCTAATCTGTGAACTGTGTCTTGTATAACGAACGGATTCATGGTGAAATCCTCTGGGCTCGTTAGTTTTCTTCTATTGAATAGTGATGCTTCTGGGGTAATGTGATGGTCCACAAACACCAACACTAAAAATGAAATTTTTGGATGGCTAAAAAACAAGAAACAGAACAGTGAAATAGTATACCTGGCCATGTTACTCTTTCCATGCAAGAAATCAAAATTATTTAGGCTTCATTTAAAGCAGCAAAAGGCAGCCTGATGAATTCAATGTATGCCTCAATGATCCTCAGCCAAACTCATGGTTGTGACATATGAAATATAATTGATATGAATTGAAATAGTCTGTCTTCTTTCAATCTTTCATAATAATCCTTCTGTGTTAAGGCTAGCATTTCTTCATAGTAATATCCCACTGATTGGTGAAGTTTTGTACATGAGGAAAAAAGGGGCATGAAATTTAAGGCATAGTCATCGTGTGTGGCCATTCTTGCACTGTTGTTTGAGTGATGTTAAAAGGGTTATCTGTCTTGAAAACATTTGATGTCTCAGGTGAACACCTGCTACCCCCAGATTCACTATGTTATACCAATGCATTAGTATGAATTTGTGCATTTCATCTCCAGAAAGCCACCACTGAAATGTTAACCTTTTCATCAGTGACACTATTAAACAAATAAATTCATATAATTAGAAAAACTTAGAGGATATGGGTCAAGAATAACTCATTTTGATCTCCCAAGAATCATTCTTGGAAGGTTGCTTAGATGACTATTCTTAAATTTCAAAAGTTCAAACAAGTTTAGAAACCTCTATTCCTGAAAGAACAAATCTGAGATAGGTAACAAGTTTTTCTAAATCATATTTAAAAAGTAAATTCTAGACTTATATCCAGAAACTATGTGTGTCTTACATCATTCATTATTAGATTGCCTGTTATTCACTTGGAGTCAATGATTAAAAGACAATTGTTATTGCACTAGCAACAAAGGAGAACTTGGCCCTCAGAAAGCCAAAAATAAACATAACAAATATGGAAAGCCTCTAATTTCTGCCTGTCATCACAAATTCCATGTCATTGCTGGGAGAAGAAAGAGAGAAAGAAGAAAAGAAGGAAAAAGAAAAGAAAAGAAAAGAAAGGAAAAGGAAAGAAAAAAGAAAGAAAGAGAAAGAAGAAAGAAAGAAAGAAAGAAAGAAAGAAAGAAAGAAAGAAAGAAAGAAAGAAAGAGAAAGGAGTAGTAAAGGAAGGAAAGAGGGAAAGAAGGAAAGAGGGGAAAGAGATAAACGAAAGGAAAGGAAAGGAGAAAGAAGAGAAGAGAGAAAAGAGAAAAAAGAAAAGAAAGGAAAAGAAAAGAAAGATAAAGAAAGGAGGGTAAGGAGAGGAGATGGGGGAAGGAAGGGAGGGAAAGGGAGCGAGAAAGAAAAAAGGAAGGAAAACAAAAGGAAGAAAGAAAGAAATAAAGGAAAGGAAGGAAATAAGTGATATGGGAGGGGGGAAAAGAAGTGCTGCATAGAGAAGGGCCAGTCCTTGGTGAGGGCTTCACACCTGGGCCTGTGCCCATGGATCTAGGTGAGGACAGGCATTTCTGTTTTTATGCCTAAATGTTTCATTTCCTAAGACCACCCTGGCCTGCCATGCTTTCATCTTGTGCTTATAAAAACCCCGAGACTCTAGCGGGCAGACACACAGGCATCTGAATGCTGAGAGGAACACATTAGCAGAGGAACACGTAAGCAGCTGAACATTGAGAACACACCGGTGGAAGAGCACACTAACAGGGCACCAGCAGATGCTGGCAGGCCATCGACCAGCGGAACAAGGCAGAGTTTGGCCAGGATCTTCTAAAGAGAGCTGGGCCACTGAGCGGCCGGACTCCAAGGAAAAACCACCTTCCCACTCCATCTCCCTTCCAGCTCCCCAATCGGCTGAGAGCTACTTTCACTCAATAAAACCTTGGGCTCATTGTCCAAGCCCATGTGTGACCTGATTCTTCTGGTACACCAGGACAAGAAACCCTGGGAAATAGAAAGCTCTCTGACCTTGCAATAAGGCAGAGGGTCTAATTGAACTCACTAACACAAGCTGCCTATAAATGGCTAAACTGGAAGAGCACATTCTAACACACGCCTACTGGGGCTTCAGCTGTAAACATTCACCCCTAGATGCTGCTGTGTGGTCAGAGCCCCACAGCCTGCCCATCTGCATGCTCCCCTAGAGGTTTGAACAGTAGGGCACCAAATACATTAGCCACTCCCCCATCATACGCCCTGTGATGGGGATGAGGCAACTTTTCCTGTTTCAACTGGGGGCTCAACCGGGATCCGGGAAGGTGAATGCAAATCTGAAAGTATAGGATTGGCCTCTCTTCCAAAACCTTGGCACCTCTCTCTTTTCCCTGTAGGTAAGAGGCTCTCTTTCCCTTCATGAAGTTTTAAAGCGTCCTAACCGATCTGGTTAAAACATCCAGACTTCACCTCTTTACTCTCTTTTATGGTTTGAAATGGCTTTTATCTCTTCCTTTACAATGTTAAGGGATTTGCTACAGGCTGTGGCAATGTTACTAGGTAAAATGAGCATTTGGCTCAGCAGCCAAAGGTGCAAATCAGACTACTTATTCCTAGAGGTGCCACTTATGTCTCCACCCCAGCAGCCGCAGCATGCATGACTCAGGGCACCTCACCTTTCCCTTTCCCTTCTCAGCTCAGGTGCCTGGGCTTACGCACAACTTGCAAAGCTCGCACCCAGCAGCCACAAGGGGGAGCGGGAGAAAGCCCTGGTGGTAGCCACAACCCCACAGGGCCAATAGATGGGCTCTTCTCAACCACCAGGCCAGGCCAACAGAATGTTTCTCCCCTGGCCGACAAATTCAACCTGGCCTGAACCGGGGGAAGGATATAGGATTAGAGGGACCCACTTGCACTGAGCAAGAGGCTTTTCCCCCGGGATCTCCCACTTTTGCCCCTTAAACTGTTTTTCTTCGTTTTTCCTTTTCTCTCTCTCTCTCTTTTTCTGAGACAGAGTCTCAGTCTGTCGCCCTGGCTGGAGTGCAGTGGTAGGATCTCGGCTCACTGCAAGCTCTGCCTCCAGGGTTCACGCCATTCTCCTGCCTCAACCTCCCGAGTAGCTGGGACTACAGGAGCCCTCCACCCGCCCAGCTAATTGAGTAGAGACGCGGTTTCACCTTGTTAGCCAGGATGGTCTCGATCTCCTGACCTCGTGATCTGCTCACCTTGGCATCCCAAAGTGCTGGGATTACACGCCTGAGCCACCGCACCTGGCCTCGTTTTTCCTTTTCTAAGTGAGAGGGCTCCCCACTCCCAGCACTGTTTCCGATAGGGAAATTAATGCAGGAGTGACCCCTGCTGGCCGATAACTGGAAATTCGGCAGGGCTTATTTGAGACACTCTAAATGGATAAAAACAGCCCCTAAAATACCTTTTCAATCCGAAGCTCGATTCCAAGCTTCTTGCTAAGGGTAAGGCCCTAGAAAGAACAACCAGGTCTGAGGCATCCAAAGCCAGGCCACAGGCACAATGTAAATGGGCAGGACCAATTCTTGTCAATTAAATCCCACCCCCAGCCCCACAGAAGGAGGCCATGCTTCATGGCATAAACAGGACCAGGGAATTCACAGGTTGTTGGCAGCAGGAGAAACAGGAGGCATAGGTGACGCCGGTCAATTCCTATTCTCCAGGTTTCCCCTGCTTCGTGGGTACATATCACATCAGTACTTATGGCCAGCACCTGCCAAGGTTGCCAGGCCTCAGGGATGACAGGTGGAAGGGAAAGGGAGGATGCTTGCTTTCTCTCTTTATCACACCTTGAGATTTTGCTGAAAGAAAGAAGGGAATGAGGGATGCCTCTATTCCCTGTCTTTCAGAATGGGTAACCAGTTCTCATTACTACCCCAGTTTATACTCCTCTGGAGTGTGTCCTGAACCATTGGGACTGTTTTGACCCTCAAAATCTGAAGGAAAAACTCCTAATAGCCTTCTGCACAAAGGTTTGGCCAAATTATGATTTCCAGCAAGGAATGACTTGACCTCAGGAAGGAGCCATTTATTTTGATACCCTTTGGCAGCTGGAATTTTTCTATAGATGTGAAGACAGATGGTCTGAGGCCCCATATATGCAGGCTTTCTATACCTTGCAAGGCAATCCAGACCTTTGCCAACAGAGTAAGATTGATCCAGCCCTCCTATTTGCTGTCTCAGGGAAGGCTGCAAGGGGCAATCCCAGGGAATTAAAGATACAAATCCCACAGGCACTCCCAGTTGAGAAGCTAGCTCCCTCCAGCCCTGCTCCTCCAGGTCCACCCTGACTTCCCTATCTAGCTTCAGCCTCTCACTTGCCCCCTCCTAGAAATCCTCACCCTAAACCAGCCCTTGTTTCACTCTTGCCCTCCAACAGATGCATAGTAAATTTGGGCCCAGTAAGTTCCAGGTCCTCTTCTCCCAACAGTACTTACAGCAAATCAAGAGGGATCTTGGCAAGTTTTCAGATGACCATGATAGATATAGAGAGAGTTTCCAGAATTTCACCCAAATATTTGAACTCTGACGGAGAGATGTTATGTTATTTTTGAATCAGACCCTGATGGACAATGAGAGGCAGTCCACTCTGCAAGCAGCAGAGACATTTGGGAATGCACTTTGCATCACATATAGCATCAAGGAAGAGGGCAAATATTATGCAACTGGAAGATAAGCAGAACCAGTGAATGACTCTAAATGGGATCTCAATGACAAGATGGAAGACTGGAAAAGGAGACACTTTCAGATGTTTATAATGGAGGGTTTGCATAGGACTAAGACCAAGCTGCTCAATTATGCTAAGTTGTCCATTATTGACCAAGGATTTGCTGAGAACCCAACTGCCTTCCTGGAAAAGCTAAGAAAGGCCTTGGTAAAACACACCTCTCTATCTCGTGATTCAGTCAAGAAACAGCCAATCCTAAAGGATACATTTATTACTCAGGCAGCCCCTCATATCAGGAGGAAGTTCCAGAAATGGCCCTGGGACCAGATACACATTAGAGAACCTCCTGAAGTGGCCACCTCAGTCTTTTACAATAGAGAAAGGGAGACGCAAGAAAGAGGCAGAAGCTTTAATGACCATGGTGCAAGCCCTCAAATAGGGTGCACCTATTAACTGCTAAAGATATGGCAAAAGCAGTGATCTCTCTTCTAAAGCTTACCCACTCCCACACAAGGTTTAATATCTTTCACCACGGTGAAACACCTCTGGGTACAATGTTGTTGTTAGTATATTTCACTTCTTGTCTCTGTAATCTTTGGCACTAAATTCTTTCCTTGCATATTACACATGTTTAACCCATGCATACTTAACCTTATAAAACTTGTTTGTTTGTTCGTTTGTTTGTTTGTTTTCCTCTCATGCCTAGAAGCCATAAAACTCCAAATGGCCAGGCAATTGGAGCCTTAGATGATAGCTCCTGATTTGCTAGAAACCCTTAGAAAGACCCCTGGGAGAAGTCTGACTGCTGTTCTCCCTAGAACAACACCCTCTGTCACCAGGAAGTAGCTTAAGACTAGTCATCAACCATATTTTAACAGCAGTTTGATGTACCTCTTCAGAGGGGGGAGATGGCACAGGATGGGGGCATGGGTAGAGAAGGGCAGGTCCCTTGTGAGGGCTCCCATGGGCCTGTGCCCATGGGCCTAGGTGAGGACAGACATTTCTGTTTTTGTTCCCAAATGTTGCATTTCCTAAGACCACCCTGGCTTGCCACACCCCCATCCCGTATCTGTAAAAACCCTGACACCCTTGCCGGCAGAGATTCACAGGCAGCTGGAGGAGAGGAACGCATCAGAGGAAGAACACACACGTGGCTGAACATCGAGAGGAACACACTGGCAGAAAAGCACACTTACAGGCACTGGCAGACGCAGGTAGGTCATCAACCAGCAGAACGACGCAGAGTCTGGCCAAAGTGGTCAGAGGAGACCCCAGCCACTAAGTGGCCGTCTCAAGGGGAAAACCACCTCTGTTCTTGCAATAAGGCAGAGGGTCTAATTGAGCTGACTAACACAAGCTGCCCATAGACGCCTAAACTGAAAGAGCACATTCTATTACATGCCCATTGGGGCTTCAGTTGTTAACATTTACCCCTAAATACTGCCATGGGGTTGGAACCCTACAGCCTAGATGCTTCCCCTAGAGGTTTGAGCAGCGGGGCATCCCGCTGCCGGTGATGGGAGATGCAAGCTGCACTCCCATCACCTGCACTGTGAGGAGGACGAGGGAAGCCATCTCTGGAAGTAGACCAGAATTCATTACTGAAGTGAAAAATGTCAAAAGGAAGGAAGAATAAAGGAAGGCAGGGAGGGGGAGGGCAGGAGAAGGAGGGATGGAGGGGAGAGACAAAGAAAGAAAGAAATGTATACATACGTACATATATATGTGTGTGTGTGTTCGTGTGTGTGTGTAGACATTATTAAAGATATACATATATCTACTTTTCTCTATCATCTATCCACATATCTGTCTATCTTTAATGTTGAAGTTGTAAAGATGAATCCTTAGATGTATCATTGAAGCATTTACCTTAGTGAACAGCATTATAATCTCAGACAATTGTATCATGTTAGTTATTGAGTTAACTAAATTAAATTTTCAATTAATTTTGACATTTAAGAGAAGTGTATGTTAGCAAAACTAAATGTATGTTAGCCAAACTGGGATCATAAAAACCAATCTGTCTTTTTTATCAACTTTTTATTTCACATTATACAAAATTTATGTTAGGTGCCTTTGTGGAGAGGTTTTCCACATAAGGTGACGGGAGAGGAAATGTTGTCTCTGGTTTCCTACAGTAAAGTAGCCTGTAACAATGTCCCTTTTCATATTTATTCAAATACATATTTTTCTTGTTCAAAAAATGTCAAACAATATGTTTCAAAAATGGTTATGACTTCCTGCCTTCTTATTTGGGCAAATACAAATAAAACATCTAAATTTAAGAAATAAGATTACAGTATCTAAAACAAGTTGGATAATGAGTAGAGGCTTTTGGGATTTCCTTTGGGGGCATGGAGGAAGAAAGTTTGAGATATGTTCCATATAAATCAATCTCTAAAAATATATTGGTGTCCCAGACACAATTGAAATATAGTTATCCAATTGTCATGTCTTGCTCATCCTTAAAAAAAAATAAAGCAAACTTCAAGGTTAATACTTTTTTATTGTGTCTGAAACTGATTATGGAACAACTGAATAACTATGTGCTAGCTTATGTATTGCTGTCGTGCAGTGACAGCATTTCATTGTTATACTCTCCCTTCAAAGTATCAATTGAGTATCACAAAAGTAATAAAGTAATTGCTACTTCTAATGTAGAGGGATAGAGAAACAGAAACTGTGCTATTTGTTTTAATTACAATTATTAGTACTGCTTTAATCACTTGACTCTCACAAATACCCGTTGAGTTATGTACTAGATCATTTTACTTACAAGCTTAGAAAGAATAAATGATTTGCTCAAATTCTACTAGACACTAAGTGGTGTAGCCTGAATTCAAGCATAGTAATATCGGACTCCAGTCTTCTCACTCCCACCAACCCCACATAGGTACACACAACACAAATACACACACACAAAATCACATACCAAAATATTTTTAACATACAGATTTATGAGATAATATGGATTCATTCTCAACATATCCAAAGTGATTTTAGTAAATTGCCATCTTAAAATATTAGGACTTTAACATGTAGTTCATATGTTGACAATGGTTACTTTCAAGAAAATTAGCATATATGGGGGACTGGTGATGAACAGTATGTTCACCTTTTACTCTATTAAATTCTTCTACAGTTCTTGAACAATTTATAGTGAATGTATATTTAAATGTTACTTATGTAAAACAAACATAGAGCACAAATTAAAAAAAAAAACTATAAGAAGTTTTGATGTATCAGTGACCTAAGATTTTGGAATTATAAGTCAGTAAAATGGAATCTAATACAGAGTTGTCATAGTGTTTGCAAGTTGAAACCCAGCCATCTCTGGAAATAGACCAGAATTCATTACTGAAGTGAAAAATTATAACAGTGACTAGATATCAATATCTCATTTTTTTCTTCCTATCACGGAAAGAAATAAAAGTAGATTAGATGGGAGACACAATCTACTTAAAATCCAGCAGACATGAAAAACCTCATACATCGTGATTAAGTAGGATTTATTCCTGGGATCCAAGACTGGTCCAACAGATGCAAATCAATAAATATGATTCACCACATAAACAGAATTAAAAGCAAAAACCTTGTGATCACCTCAATAGATGCAGAAAAAACTTTCAACATAATCCAACATCTCTTCATGATAACCACACTCTACCAACTGGACATAGAAAGAACCTACCTCAAAATAAGAGCCATCTAGGACAGACCTGCAGCCAACACCATATGGAATGGGCAAAAGCTGGAACCATTACCTTTGAGAACTGGAAAACGACAAGGATGCCCACTCTCAACCTTCCTATTTAACAAGTATTAGAAGTCCTAGACAGAGCAATCAGGCAAGAGAAAGAAAAAAAAGGCATTCAAATAGGAAAATAAGTCAAACTAACTCTTTTCACTGAACACTTGATTCCATGCCTAGAAAACCCTAATGACTCCACCAAAATGCTGCTAGAACAGATAAAAGATTTTAGAAAGGTTTCAGGATACAAAAGCAATGTACGAAAATCTGTAGCATTTCTATACACCAATAATGTTCAGGCTGAGAGTCAAATCAAGAACATGCTCGCATTTACAATAGCTAAAAATAAAATAAAACATCTAGAAATACAGCTAACCAAAGAGGTGAAAGATCTCTACAAGTAGAACTGCAAGACACAGCTTAAAAAAAAAAAATAGACAAAACAAAGAAACGGGAAAACATTTTATGTTCATGGATTGGAATAATTAATATTGCTACAAATGGCCATACTGTCCAAAGTGATTTATAGATTCAATGCTATTCCTATCAAACTAACAATATCATTCTTCACAGTCAGAAAAAAAAATTAAAAAATTCATTTAGAACCAAAGAAGAGTCTGAATAGACAAAGCAACCCTAAGCAAAATGAACAAAGCTGGAGACATCACATTTCCCATGTCAAACTGCACTATAAGGCTGTATTAACCAAAATAACATGATACTGGTATAAAAATAAGACACATAGACCAATGGAACAGAATAGAAAACTCGGAAATGAAGTTCAATACTTACAACTATATGATCTTTCACAAGCCTGACAAAAACAAGCAATGAGGAAAGGAACCTCTATTCAATAAATGGTCCTGGGATATAACTGTCTAGCCATATGTACAAGAATGAACCTGAATCCTTAACTTTTACCATATACAAAAATTAACTCAAGATGAATGAAAGATTTAAGTGCAAGGCCTCAAATCCTATAACAACTCTAGAAGAAAACCTTGGAAATACTCTTCTGAACATTGGCTTTGGCAAACAGTTTGTGACCAAGTCTCCAAAAGCAATTGCAACAAAAACAAAACAATTGATAAATGAGACCTAAGTAAACTAAAGAGTGTCTGCACAGGAAAAGAAAATACCATACAGTAGACAGACAACCTACGTACTGGGAGAAAATATTCACAAACTATGCATCTGACAAAGGTCTAATATCTGGAATCTGTAAGGAGCTTAAACAAAACAAAAAGAAAAACAAATAACTCCATTTAAAAAATGGGCAAAGGACATGAATAGACACTTTGCAAAAGAAGACATACAAGCAGTCAATGAACCTGAAAAAAATGTGGACCATCACTAATTATCAGAGAAATGCAAATCAAAACCACAGTGAGGTACCATCTCACACCAGTCTGAATGGCTATTGTTAAAAAAAAAAAAAAAAAAAAAAAAAAAAAAACAGATGCTGGTGACACTGCAGAGAACAGGGAATGCTTATATACTGTTGGTGAGAATGCAAATTTGTTCAGCCACTGTGGAAAGCAGTGTGGAGATTTCTCGAAGAGCTTAGAACCCCATTCTACCCTATAGTCCCACTACTGGGTATGTACCCAAAGGAAAATCGATCGTTATATTAAAAATACCCATGCACTCACATGTTCATTGCTACACTATTCACAATAACAAAGATGTGGAATCAACCTAGGTGCCCATCAGTGGTGGAGTGAATAAAGAAAATGTGGTACACATACACCATGGAACACCATGCAGCCATAAAAAAGAGGGAAACCATGTGCCTCATGGTGACACGATGGATCTGGAGGCCATAATCCTAAGCAAATTAGCACAAGAACAGAAAACCAAATACCGCATATTTTCATTTATAAGTGGGAGGTGAACACTGAGCACACATGAACATAAACATGGGAACAGACACTGACCACTACTAGAGGGGAAAGGGAGAGAGGTGGGCATGGCATGAAAAACTTCCTATTGGTTACTATGTTTCATACCTGGATGCAATATATCCATGCAACAAACCTGCACATGAACCTCCTGTTTCTAAAATATAAGTTGAATTTAAAAAAAATAAAAAGAAGAAAAGACAAATCTACTTAAAATATTATAAAAATAGTTTCTCCAATTACATTTTCAGGTACCTTCATGAATTAACTTATTACTTTTTGCCATAGAGGAAAAAATGACTTTTTTTCTCTGATGGTTGAAAAAGGGTAGTTTTACATATTCTCTAATTATATATGTCCTTAAATTGAAAAGAGAAAGTGTTATGAGCAATGAGCAAAAATAAACATTGCAAAGGTGCTTTACAAAATTTACTATTTTGCTATCAACATTTTCATATTTAATTAAAAAGACTAGTGGATCACACAATTTATTGTTTGTAGCTTCCAGGAAATATGGGATACCAACTGGGAAGGAAATAAATTATTTTGAGTGTCAGGATCAGACAGATTGAAGCAGTGGTCACTCCTGTACTCATCAGCATTGTCCTCTTCCTACCTTTCCCAAACACTATGGTACTAGGTCTTGTTACTCTGGCCTCTACCTTCCTCAATTGGGAAGGGTATTTCTAAAGCTCAGACCTCCCTGCCTCCAAGCAGCTTCCCGAAACTGACATTTCTAAATTCCCTATAAAACATTTTCCCACAAGAGATGCAAATTTTCATTCACTAATTTTGCAAATATGAAATCTTATTAAATTTTTTCTAAGAGAAAACACGGATAAAAACCTACTATTTATATTTTGACAGGAGTGACATATGGTATTTATCCAGAATAAAGAATTTATCTAGACTTGTTATGCGGTAATAACACCTGCTGCCTGAAACAGAGAACAAAAATAAGCCACGAATTTGAGGAAATAAATATACCTATGCGTTTTTTCTATATACCATTCCTTATACAAGAGTAGCACATAAGAATAGTAGGGAACTTAATAATTATCCACAAGCTTATGCCAGTTAGAGGACTAAATGAAATAATGTTTTGAATATCTCAATCTGAAAGTGAAGAAAAGAAAAATCAGGATTGAAAACAAAAAGACTAAGATCATTTTCAGAATACAGTTAAGTTGAAAGGATGTATTAAATTATTATGTTGCCTTTCATAACTCATTCCAGAGTTCAAAGCTGAATATTTTTATTGTGCCTTATTTTATATTTATTTTATTTTATTTACTTTGAGACAGAGTCTCATTCTGTCACCCAGGCTGTACTGCAGTGACATGAGCTCGGCTCACTGCAACCCCGGCCTCCTGGTTTCAAGTGATTCTCCTGCCTACAGACACATGCCATTAGCAAGCCCAGCTAATTTTTTGTATTTTTAGTAGAGACGTGGTTTTACCATGCCAGCCAGGTTGGTCTTGAACTCCTGATCTCAAGTGATCTGCCCACCCACCTCAGCCTTCCAAAGTACTGGGATTACAGGCATGAGCCTCTGAGCCTGGCCTATCGTGCCTTATTTTAAAATAATAATTCAGTCTAAGAATTAGAAGGCAAGATGAGGTTGGATAGATAAGGACATTAAAGAAAAAGGAAGTTTTATGCTTTCCCTCTTTTTTGCTTTACTTGGATGGATTTTTCTACTCACAATTCCTTCTCCCCCCAGCCTGTCTAATGCATTATATACTTTGAGATGTAGTTCATTTCTTGTTTCAACTCCCAAAATACTCCAAACATATCTTTTCTGTATACTTAACAACACTCTATTAAGGCAAGGTGCTGTGTGTGTCTGTATCCCATATGAGACTATGAAATTGTGAAAAATGAAGGCAGAAATCTTGTTTATTCATTTTTATAAGCGCAAGCACACTGTTGCACAGTGCCTGGTGATAATGATTTCAAAGTTGAATGAAAAACTGTAAAAGAATGTTCCAGGCATTGTGCATGTATCATATGATATGTAAGTTTATTTCAACTTACAGTGAGATAGCTTTTATTACTCTCATTTTATAATTAGAAAAATAATCCTAAAATAAATCAATAACTTAATTTTTTTTACAGAAGAGTAAGTGGTTGAACAAAGATTTAAATTCTGGGTAATATGTTTCCCAAACAAGTGCCATTTCAACATCTTACTGTACCTGCTGTAAAGGAAAAAAGAATGAAACACCTCTTACCTAGACTTTGGTCAGGCAATGGCCATTTATTATGAATATTGCTTGCCTTTGATTTGTCAAGTGTCATAATATAGGAGGTAATTAAGAAGTGATTGTCTCCTATACAAAGTTTAAGAAACTGTTATGACTGGTGGAATGATGATGAATTCCACAAACTAGAAGGGTGTAAGTCGTGGGTGGGTTGGGGGGCAAAGGGGTGTATATGACTGATGTATGTTAACATTTCTTTACGTAGACATGTATCTAAGTAACAAAACAAAATATTTTAAAGCTGCTAAGTTATTATCACTGCTTGGGACATTTACTCACTACGTGAATTTACGCTTTCTGTTAGAACTTTCCTTGTGTATCAGTCACTCGAATTTAATTAATAGAGAGATGTAGAGAAATTAACTCAGTATTCTGAAGAGCTGTGTATATTCTCATGTACTTGAGGAAGAAGAAAATAACATTGCCAAATAAGCATATAACCTATTATATTTTTAGAAAATTCACAAACAATTTGAAACGATTTGGAAAGTGTAAGAATGCAGGCTAAATAACAAATTAGTTAAGTGTAAAAGTTAACACCTCCCCCCCTACACACATAAATACAAGGCCATCCATGTAAAATTAATACACAATGTGTACGTACACATATATGTATGTGTGTGTGCATATGCAGAGTCTTTCTGAGTTATGTAGTACTCATTATTAAATAATTTCCTCTTTTTGTCAGAAAACTCCCAAGAACATTTGTTCTAGTAGGTTTGTATACTGAGCCAAAATTTATGTGTTGGAAATGAACCATGACAGATGCTGAAATCTCAACTTGCCAACACATTTGAAATTGGGTGTCCTCCCTCAGCAAGACTGATTGAATGGACCCCAGAAAGAGTCCACAAATACACTACAGGTGATTCTGATGCATGAAATTGGCAGAATACCTCAGGATACTGAATATTGCCTAAACAGTGAGGTGTTTTTTGTTTGTTTGTCTGTTTTGGTCATTAAAGTACACTCTCTACACACTTAACTGAAGAGGAAATAATATTTTCTCTCTAGCAAACATGTCCCCTGATTTGTCTGCATATCTTTCCCAATGAGAACGAAGCTTAAGAGAAAGCACAGGGTGCCCCATTCTCCTAGATTTCTGTTATTGCCTGATGACTCCATTTTATTCATTCATCAACCTGTCTGGAAGCTGTTCACTCTTCTCTCCTGCTTCTGTCCAGGAACCTTAGTCATCAATGAAAGTAAGAGCTTGCCACTGTTTTCCAAACTTGCTTTTCTTATACCGTATATTAAAGCAGTGGTCCCCAACCTTTTTGACACCAGGAACTAGTTTCATGGAAGACAAATTTGCCATGGCCGGGGTCGGGGCGGCGGGAGTGGTGGAGGCGGTAGGGAGGGTGTGGGTGGTTGGTTTCGGGATGAAACTGTTCCATCTCATATCATCAAGCATTATATTATCATAAGGAGCACGACCTAGATCCCTTGTGTGTGCAGTTCAAAATAGGGTCCGCGCTCTTAGGACAAGCTAAAATCACCACTGATCTGACAGCAGCCAGAGCTCAGGCGGTAATGCTCACTGGCCGGTTGCTCGCCTCCTGCTGCGCAGCCCGAGTAGGGACTGGTGCATTAAAGCTCAATCCACTAAAAAATTATGCAGTCCCATTTCCTGCTGTTTTCTCTCTCTTTTTTTTTCTTATCATATTTCTGTGATGTTCTTATTGAATTACTGGTGCTTTTCAAATTGATCTTTAACGATTCTAACATATTCTGAGCCCTTCCATAAAATGCCTGAAATACATTTTTTCTTCAATTTTGCAATCTGTTTAATGGTATTTTTCAAATTTATTCATTCATTAGAATTATTTATGTGTAATAGATGTTACTTTCATCAATCATAACTTTTGCTAATATCGCCTCCCTTTTTATAACTTGTATTTCTACTCCCGCTTTAGTGTCTCTTGATTATTAGAAGTTCTTAAATTTAATGCTGTTGAATGTATCAGTTGCTCCACGCATGATTTGTATTCTTTCCCAGATTTAAGAAATTCTTCCCAATATCTGTATTGCACATGCATCTGTTTGTTCTTCTGTAGTGTCTTCTCGATGTGATGTATTATGGGTTTTTGTTTTTTCCACTAAAATCTTCAAACTACATAAAAATGCTTTTTTTCGTCCCAGTGCTATCCTTTTGCACTCATCTACACGATCTCTAACACTTATCAGTACTTAGAAGAATTTGGGTTGGTATTTGTACATTCTTTTTTGTTTTATTGAAATTTTTATCTATACAATAACTTCACTTAGATGTAATCACTATATCTTAATTATAAATCTTGAAATCCATAAGGCTTGTCTCTCTCTCTTTTTTTTTTCCCTGTGCAGTATTTGTTTCATTTAGCTCTCTGAATTTATTTACATATTGTAGAATCAGGTTGTCAAAATCCATGAAAAGTCTTTTAGGATTTAACGGACTAGAATTCTATTGACTCTATTAATCAATTTAAGGCAAGTTGATGACTATACAATATTTATTCTTTATTTCTACCAAATAACGAAGTATATAATTATAAATATTTAGCTCTTAAGTATTTTCAATGAAGTTTTGTAATTTATTTTCACAACATATATATATTTCTAGGCATGTTATAATATTTTTGATAGGTATAATGATTCTCATTTACTTAAGTATAAATTCTAACTATAGCTGGTTAGAAAATGATTTTTACATGTTGATTTTTGCATTTAGTAATGTAACAAAATATTCATATGAATTCCATAAACTTGTCTGTTTTTTTCAGTTTTCTACATCACGTGAAAATAATACAAATGTAAATTTTTTCTTAAAAAATCTTATCTTTATTCCTTACAAACTCTTAAAATTCTCTAATATAGTATGAAATAGAAGTAGTGATTATGGACATCCTTGGTTTGTTTTGGATTATAAAGAAATGTTTTCAATATTTTACCATTAAATGTAATATTTATTGATAGGATCATTGTGTACAGGAATACATGGACTTTACAAATTTATGGAATTTTCATAGTATTTCTAACTTGCTAATTTTTCTTCTAAATCATGAACAGGTGTTTATATAATTCAAAATATTTTAAAATTTATTGAGTTTATTATATTTTATTCTCCCTTTTTTAATGCAATGAATTACTTTAAACCTTTTTTTTTATACTAAAGCAAACTTAAGTTCTGGAATTAAATCCAACAAGTATACTTTTTTAATAACTTCTGCATTCAATACGTTTATATTATCATTAGAAATTTTGCAAGTGAATCTGTGATTTTAATTTCTTGCACTGTATTTATTATAAAATTTATGTAATTTTTGTTTGCCCCATAAAATGAGTTGAGGAAAATTTATTGTTTTATTATTCTCAGGATCCTTTGGTATAAAATTGGATGCATTATTTCCTTAAATATGTAATATATAATATAATTTGTCTTATGACTAGAACCCTTTACTTACTGTTATGCATATGATTCCCTTAAGTTACCCAGATTGGGAAGTTCCTAGATTCATTTCTTACTTCCAATGCACTTAGGGCTCTCAAAGCAGAGGATAAAGATTTCCAGGTTTTGAAATAATTCTCAGTATGATTGTTGATCTTTAAAGCTTGCTTTCTTGAGTGCCTGCTTTCACTTTGGAGGATCTACAGATTTCTTAATGTTATGTTAGCTCTTACATTTATTTAAAAAGATATGTTGTAAAATCTCTTACCTAGATTAGTATTCCAGTTCAGAGGGTCATCGAGAGTATCTAATCTGCTATATTATCCCAACCTAAATTTTTTCTGATATTATTACTTGATTTTTTACAGTTTGATTAATATATATGGTATTGATTTCAGGTTGACCATTAGTAAATAAGAGATATCAAAACTGAAATGTAAGTTTCTTTCCAACCCAGCCAGTCTTTTTTCAGATAGTTTATGGTTAGTATATTAACTGTATATTAATTTAAAAGTATACTCCTTTAAAAATAACCCTGTGATTCATTATCTGTTGAAAAAGAGGAATGGTTTCTGAAATCTGTCCACATTTTTCAGTTTGGGCAAGTTAGGGCTGTTATATGGTAGTCACACCTTAATTCTTGTAAATACTTACACAAATTTTTTCTTCCTAGATATTTATTCATTCTGAAATCTATCACAGAGTGGATACAAGTAGTGAAAAAGAACCTGTACACTACTGTGATAATTCACCCTGCATTGCTGGAAGCATGCAAAGCTAGTATAATGACAGACTGCTAAAAACAGCTAATGATCTAAGGTTTATTGTTGTTATTGTATTCCCCAAGATGTACTGTAATGTAGAACTTATCTCAGAGCTTGTCAGCTATGAGATGATTTTTCTTCACTCTGCTCAATATGTGCCTATAAGCAACATCTCTATTATGCTGCTACCATTAACAGAGTAATTAGGAAGGCTATCATGGTCTCAAACTCTGTAAGTGTTTGAGACTCCGCCTCATAAAATGTTCATTAGAGGACAAATCACCACATTTTAAGTAGAGAAAACATCATCTCAAAATATGTCTTTTCTGATCCCCACTGCCAATATCTCAGGTTTTGTTTACTACTGTTTTTCATTATTACAGTCATTAGGACTAGCTAAGCTTGGAAGCAATCATGTTCAGAATATAATTTTTGAGCATTAACTCAACATTAAAAAATGCCTTGTGGTACTTGTCTGAATGGACAGAGAAAGATACATCATAAACTACATGTCATTGCAGTCAAAGGTTATGAGTAGATATGTTAATATGCTGTTGAGATTGCATTTAACAAGTATAGGTAGGAATCTCCATGGAGAGCTTTGCTACTTCAAAGGAATTAAACAGAATAGTCCTTTTTGGTCTTTTTTTGAAAGGGAGAGGAACATATCTTTTCATGAACATTAAAAAAAAAAGTTAAAAACCTGAAGAAGCTTAAGTTGTGGGTAGTTTATATATATATATATAAATTTATATTTTCATATTTTTGTTGTTAATGATTATCCTATTTTCCTTTTTTTTTTTGTCTTTCGCATCTGTTTATATCTTCTTTTAAATAGAGACAGGGTTTCTCTCACTATGTTGGTCAGGCTGGTTACGAACTCCTGGCCTTAAGTGATCCTCCCGTCTCGGCCTCCAAAAGTGCTAGGATGGCAAGCATGAGCCACAATATCTGGCCATATCTGATTTTGATTTGAACATTTTTAATGAGCTTGCTATGTTCATACAATGATCATTTTTATCCATATCAATGATAGGATTAGCTTCAATAAATAAAGACCTAAATAGTAACTAAGATAATTCATTTAACCAGAATCAATCAGAATTTATAATTTGGATGGTTCTCATTTGAAATATGTATTTGTAAACTTTTAAAGAATATTTATAAATTGACAAGACAAATTAAAAATGCCATTGAATCAGAGGAGTATGTCCTGGGGGTTTCTTATTCTTACCTTCTCTCTCTTTCATTTACAGTTTCTCAGACAGGATTCTGTAGTTCCTGTCAAAGTGAAAAGTACCCAGAGTCTGAGCATTCCTGATAGTGTACAAAGCCCGAGGCAAGCTCACACTCTAAAACAGGCTGTTTCAATTTTATACTCCATTTAACACTTTACTTGATGCTCAAACTTCATTTTAGTCTGCAGTGTTAACATTCCAGCATTTACGTGAGTTGGGCAATAGGTGTGGATTCAATACTCCTGAAAGATGATAGTTTGGGCAAATCTAGGCTCTGATGCCCGAGATGAGTGAGAGCCATTCTGTTTACAACTGTGAAAATTTTACTTGATTTTTAAAACTAAAGACCATACAGCTACACAAAAGGGAGCCTTACTGCAAAAGGAACTGCAACTTATACTCTGAAAATAATGGGAGCATCACTAACAGGTGGTGCATAGATCATCCAATTGATATGCAATGTCTGAGGAGCTGTCAGAGAAACAAAGTTTGTAGTAGATGTTCATGGAAATTACACAGATGTTTAAATTCAGAAAAGTACAGCAAGGACACAAATTTTCAGCCTTTTTTGGAAAGGAGTATGAACTCTGAGAGACAAATATTGGAAGCAAATATTAGATTTCCTTTGAAATGAACTTTCAGATTCTGACTTTGTTCACTCAGGATTGCTTACATGTATTCTGACCAGGCTGACTTGATAAGCAACCTGCACACCTGCACAGGGCCCACACTTAGAAGAGCCTCATGCTTAGTTTAATGCTGTTTCATTGCCATCTTGAAATTCTTCAGAATTTTTTAACAGGAAGCCTCACATTTTCATCTGGTATTGGGCCCCAGACATTATGTAATCAGTCTTGTTTCTGCTGTATAATATAAATTGAACTTAAAAATAGCAATCTCCAAAACATTAACAGAAAGACGCATCATTTTTCCCGGTATTGGTTGGATGATGGACAGAAATGGGACTACAATAAGGACTGAGCCCATGAGTGATCATACTGAGGTTCTCATGACTTTTTAAGCTTATCAAAACAAAATGCTCATCAAATACTGTTCATTCTGTTCAAAACCACAGCTTTTGTTTTTCTATATTAACTTACAGTTTAGTTGGTGACAGATGGTGTTGTTTAATATTAGGAGCTTTTGAAGCTCCATTTTCTTAAAATGTAAACATAAGAATATCCACCAGCCTATCAGGGTTCCACATAAAATAAGCAAGATGATTGAAAATAAACAAGATGATTTATTGCTAGGCATTTATTTTCCAAAAGTAAGAATTCAAATAGCATCTCTTTGCCATAAAAGACAAGCAGGTGAGCAAAAGTAATAGATGCAGCCCATCTGGCAAATTGAAATTTCATGATAAAGAGAGAGCTGGGCAAGCTCCTTTGGAAGAAATGTGAATTCAGACATATAAGTCAGTATCTCTCAATTGTGTAATTGTGTGGATAAAGAAGCTGTGCTGTGGATAAAAACGATGGGGTTATTTTGAATCTTTTTTTTTTTTTTTGAGACAGTGTCTTGCTCTGTCATGCAGGCTGCAATGGAAGTGGTGTGATCTCAGTTCACTGCAACTTCCGCCTCCCAGTTCAAGCGATTCTCCTGCCTCAGCCTCCCGAGTAGCTGGGGTTATAGGTGCCCGACACTGCACCCGACTATTTTTTTTTTTAATAGAGACAGGGTTTTACCAGGTTGACCAGACGGTTCTTGAACTCCTGACCTCAGGTGATCCACCTGCCTCAGCCTCCCAAAGTGCTGGGATTACAGGTGTGAGCCACAGTGCCAGGCCTGTTGATTCTTTATAAGCTGTATTTGTTGAATAATGTTAAACAGGGAGATGTTGATTATATCTTTATCACAGTAATGATGATGTTCTATTTTTATTGAATATACTTTCTATGTAGAGTCTAGTAAACCACATTCACCTAGAAGAACTAAAAGTAAGATTTATTTTATCTTTCTCTAGTTAAATTCACATTTATAAATTGTCCTTTTTGTGACCACCTCAGTGTTCTGCTTCAACTCAATATTAAACCATGTACTATGAAATATTAATGAGAAAAGTCAGATCCATTTATATTTTATGCTGAAATGTAGCCAATTCTTCCATAGTGATAATACAATTATGGAACTAATTTTGAAGTTCATAATGGATTTTTAAAAGTAACTTATCCATTATAGGCTGTAGCCAGATGTTGTGTAAGACACTGATGGAGAAAAAAGACATTAATACTATAGCATATTAACTGTTTAGTAAAAGAATATCTCCAATGCTATGCAGCCAATAAATGTGTAAAAAATATTATTTTCCCCCTTATGTTTGTTTTCTGCAACATCACAAGTGTAGGTTCTTTTTTTATCCTAAGTAACAGGAAGCCACTCAGAAATTCAGAGGCCAAGTTTAGTATAGGGCATGAGAATTTGGAATAGTAATAACAGAAGAAAATAATTTATAATCTGTCTTCTTTTTCTTATTTCTCACTTGCTCCACTTTATTGCCTCCCTCATCATTTCATCACAAGTTTTCCAGGGGAGCTTTAGTAAACTGTATACTATTAAATTTCGTGTCTTTTTTTTTTTTCTCACCCCTCATTGCCACTGTACAACTAAAAACACACTTTTTTCTTTTTCTTTTTAAAATAAGACTCTTACTTTCTCAGACACGAGAATCTCTTTTTTTCTTTCTTTGTCACTGGCTATTTCTATTCATTTTTATGAGAAGATTCAGCCTACTCTTTTTATTGAACGAAGGCTTATTTCTGATCATTTAACTATTATTTTTTTCACAGAAAATTGTATCCATCCCAATGCTTCAATTATCATCTATATGACAATGACTCGCACATGTATCTCTGCACCAATCATCATCTCCGTGGATCAAATCCATATATTAACTGGGCTCATGAAAACTTAAATTCTTCAAAGACTTTGAAAACATATGAAACCAAACTTCTCACTCTACACACAGTCCTATTCCAGAATTTTCTCTTTTGATAAGTGCCATAACTGTATGTCCAGTTACACAAGCCTGTAATCTGAGACTTATTCCTTACACTTTCTCTCCTTCTAAAACTTTTCTAAGTTCTATGATTTTGCTCCAAAATATTTATTAGAAAGTCTACACTTTTCTCCTTCTCAGAAACAAACTCCTTAGTCTAAATTACCATTATATCTGACCTGGACTAATTAAATACCTTCATAAGTATTATGTCCATATTGACTTTGGCTAACCCTTTGCCCCAATGCCAAGAAAGAGTAATGTTTTAAAAATGCAAATTCAATCACTTAATTCTTCTATTTGAACTATCAACAACCACCCATTATTCCTAGGGTCAAGACCAAGATCCTTAATAATAATACTATCTGTAAGACTCCGCGCCTCACTTTCTGATCTCTAGCCATGCTGCCCTCCTTTAGTTCCTTTTAGATACCAGAAGCTTCTACATGCTAAGCCTTTACATATGTTGGTTTGTCTATCTGCAGTACCTGCTCTGCCTTCTCATCTCTCATTTTCACCTGGTTAACTCTCTCTTAGTTTCCAAAGCTCAGTTCAAACATCATTCCTTGATTTAAGACTTCCTCATGATCTACTCATGACTGTATCTATTTTACACTGTTATTACACAATGTCCTCAAATTTAAGCACTATTCACAGATTGAATTTTACATTAATTTTTAATAATCTGGTGAATATATATATATATATATAAATTATCTTTAATAGGTTAGGCTTTCTGAGAGTAAATTCAATTGTAGCTTATTTGATGGAGACTTTAATTCAACAAAATCTGTTGAATTAAAGTCTCCATAAAAGAAGTTACAGTTTATGTTTATTTACAAATACATATTTTTATTCTTATAAATGATTAAGTAATTAATTAAAATGTTTATAATAATACATTAACTAACTAATAAACATATGACAGCCAACTTGCCCAAACTGTTTAGAAACATTTCAGTAAGATTGAGAGCTTTCAATAATTTCAACAATAGATTTGAAACCACCTTTGCAAAATTTACAACTGAGAAAGTTACTGCAGTGATAGAGACGTGACCTAACCAATCCCGTTTTGCTTCTAATGTCCAAGCTGTCCTTGTTCATTCCTGGGTTTAGGCCTAACTAACTTTTGGAGGAACTTACTTTATAGTTTAACTTTGAAACAAAGAAAATAACAGTTTTTTCCCAAAACAAACACTCTTCCTGCCTGGGGACTACACTGCCTTTGCAGGACTAACAAATTAGTCATGAGATTAGAAATTATGGTTTAGGAGTCATGCAGTTGGAGGCTGTAAGATTCTGAACCTCCCTAAATTGCTCTTGGGAATAACATCAGTATTGTGAAACCTAAGATCAGTGTTTGAGATATTTCACAGACCCTGCACTGGATGAATTGGCTGGCACCACCCAGTTCGATAAACTGGTTCATCTGGTCTCATGGCCTTTACCCAAGAAATGACTCAGCGCAAGAGGACAGCTTCAACTCCCTGTGATTTCATCTTGGACCCAATCAACCAACACACTTGACTCAATGGTCCCTTAACCACCAAAGTATCCTTAAACTCTGATCCCTGAACTCGTGGGGACACTGATTTGAGTAATAATAAAACTCCCCTCTCTGGTACAGCCCCTTCTGCATGAATTAAATTCTTTCTCTATTGCAGTTCTCCTGTCTTGATAAATTGGCTCTGTCAAGGCAGCGGGCAAGGAGAACCTGTTAGGTGGTTACAGACACAGCATCTTTCCTTCCTTACTACTTTTCTTATTACTGTTCTTCCTTTTTTCCTGTATTCCTCCATTCTTGCCCACTTGCTTTTTATCCAGTCACTATTAAGTACTTGGTATAGAGCTTTGTACATCTTAGATGTATAAATGAATTGTAAAATGAATTAATGAATCAGAATATCAATTTTCATATGGCTTGTAACATTTTCTAGTTGTACAATGTTAACTAGGGTATGTTTGTCTTATAATAGTCTGTCAAGTAGAATAAGAAATGCAACATCTACTAAAAGTTGTTTGGAAACTAAGTGGAAAAAGAACAACTTCTCTAAATACTTTTTTAAATTAAAAAGTTGTTATAGTTGTCATCATTTTTGAATGTCTATTACTATTTGTTGTGTAAACTATGCAAATCAAAATTAAGCCCTATACAATACATGACTTTGTACATTACAGTGCTTTAGTATTAAACTCAAGCTTGACTCTTAAGTCATCCCCCTGGAGTTCTCTTGTGAAACCCAGAGATATTGCAACGGATGCTCTGGTTATCATAAAATTCCACATAAATACCACATAATACAAACTGCTGTCTATGGTTTTCTAATGAAAACATTTCCTTCTTTATGAGTTATGTGTCCTTTAGATAGCCACTCAGGCCTATGATATTGAGGTTAAAGGTCTTCAGAGAATGCTTCTAAGCCTTCCTTAGGACAGTTAAAGGCAGCTATCCCAGTAAATCAGGGTGGACAGCAGATTGACAGTATACTCAATTTACCTTTAAGATTAAGTACACTGAGAGTAAGTTCTCAACAGGAAATAAAGATGAATTCCACTATGGGTACAGGCCATTCCCCAGTGTTCACACAGGGATTTGAAAATTGAAAAACAAAAAAAAAATGAGGGTATGTATCACTCAGAATCAGTCCTGTATTGCTCAAAAGAATGAGTTATGGTCATAAAGATACATTTTATGCAGAAACTCTGATATAGAAATGATTCTATGACTCTGACCTTTGCACTTGTTTTCTGCATATTATTTTTTTTTTATTTTTCATTGTTACATACCAATAATTGATTTCAGTCAGTCACTCAATCTGTATTTACCATAGTAAAAATTTTAGGGCATCTTTTCTTTACTATCCCACTGTTTGAATCTCTAACTTGTCTTTTGTCTTTGGACTTAAATATTTCTATTTAAGTTTTCATGTCACATGTAAATTAACAGCTACTTGGCCAGGGAAGTTAGACAAATATTTATCATGGGGGAATTACAAGAGCATCAGAAATGACTGCTAAAATCTTGGTGTGTATTTTTAGAAACATTAAATGGTTTATGTAGTGCTAATGTTTGGCTTCTTCTGAATATTCATAGGGAATCAGAGTCTACATAAAGAAAATAAATAGTCAAAAGATGGTATAAACCACAAAGGGATTCTAGTTTTGAAGAAAAAAGTAGTAGAAGTGAGATCCCTCCAAATTCTAATTTAGAGTATATTAAATATTAACCATAGTTGAATAGTTTTCTTAATCTCTCAAAAGATATTGAGCTTTCAATCTATGTTTTCTATAATTGTTTTACATGGTAAATACAAGTTTACAGTGGAATATAGTTTCTGCAGACATAAAATCGATTTTTAAAAATGGTATTTTTCCAAAACATTACGAACCAAACATAAAATCAACTAATTTTTAATATATATTTAAACAGTACTTTTATACATGTATGTACATATATTATTATGATTTCTCTAAATTGTTTTTCAGCATGCATATTTTATTTAGGAATATATTGTGAATATATTTTCCATTAATGAGCATTAATAACAAACATCATTTTCTAGGTTTGATGATATTTAACTTAGTAAGTCCCCTTTTATTACAACTATAGAAGGTTTTCTCTTTTTCTCTTTTTTCTTTCTTAATTTATAGATTTCTTTTATTAAATCTTTGTTTCTATTTAATATATTTTTTTTCTTAGGATGAATTCCTACAGCTAGCATTTGTGGGAAGTGAGGTGAAATATGAAACATGTAAGTTCTCAAAAAACGCTTGTTGAGTGAAATTTTTGAATGAACAAATAAATAAATGATTGTAAGATGTGGTACCTCCTTGAATTTCATCCCCTTCTCAAAGAGTTAATAGAAAATAAGACACAGTCATGACATTGAGATGGTTCTGGAATGGCAAGCTATGATTCTGTTTTTTATTCAACATGAAATCATCTAGCTGTGCCAAGCAGCTTCATTTATTAAAACTGCTTTAGTGAAGTATATACAAATATTTAACCTAAATTTGAGTACAGATACACTTGTGAGGAAAGAAGTTGTTTCATTTCTTTTGATTTTCGTGCATTACTCAAAGATTTAAACAATGACAGCTATGATGATAAAATCTGAAATGTTTTGAACATGAAACTCTCATTTTAAGATTCACATGACAATAACTGAAGAACACTCATAAAATAACTACTGACGTTTCGTTCTTTTCCACTAAAAATATCCAAATAATAAAGAAAAATTGGCCTTTTGAAACTTCACTTGTAGGCTACTCTTATGTTACAATCACTTTCTTCATAGAAAATGACTGCATTAAAACAATACTAAACAATAATTACGGTTTTCAAAACAGCATGCTCCGTAGTTTATTTTAGATCATTGCTAATTCATATAAATTTTACTGTCAGTCCCCTTACAAAGTATTTGAATATAAGAAACTTTTAATACTATATACCTATACCTGTTATAGCTACAGGTTGATTTATATTTCTTTACAATACATAATTTACTGTAATACAGAGTTTAACTGTATAATGAAAACCTCTTTAGGTTTGGTCATATCTGTAGCAATAGTCTATGAGGGTTTTTTTGGTCTATGTAATTTCTTCATTCATTCAGCAAATATTTATTGAATGTCACCTATGTTGGCATTGCTTAGGTGCTAAAAACACAAGGAAAACAGCAGGCACAATATCAAACCTGTAATTTACCCTGTTGTATTTTAAAACTTGGCCTAGACTGAGGCCAAAATGAGCTTCCCATTTGACCTCTGCTGAATTGAATTTATCCCATCAGTTACAGCCTTTGCCTATATTTTGCATAATCACTTTTCATATTGAAAAGTCAGCCTTATTCCATTTCCTGGAATACGCTCATGATGAAGGATATTCCTCTTTGCATCCTTGCACTTTCTTAAATTTTATTATATATTTCTTTTCATGCATTTGTATTAGCTAAGTACAGAGTTAATGGACTTACTATTTTAGGATCCATTTGTTAAAATTTCAATTTTCTTTTAAACTCTCAAATCAGTTTTATGAATTAAAACTAGCATATCATTACTTCCTGACTTTTGCCTAAAATAGAGCATTCATTTATTTTATATTTAGAACTCAAAAGCTTTATTCTTCATTAACACAGACACACAGTGCTACTACATAAAAGCTACTGATTACAGTATATTAAATATTCACAATAAGCAAAAAACCAGTAACTTCAAGTTGCCTCAGCACAAAGTAATAGAGTCTTTTGTTGAGAAGAAGGTTCTACTCAAAAGTCTGTTTCAAGTTGAAGATGCAATGAGTCTGTAATCATTTTGCTTAAAGGTCAACCAATTTAAAATTTATGTGCAAATTTTACAACGAGACTTTGTTATATTCACCTACATAGCCCTTGCTCCTATAATATTACGCCTAACATTTAATAAGCATTAAATATTGATTAATTAATGAATAAATCATTAAATAAACTTATATGAGTTGGTAACCTAGCCAATATGATCATGAAATGACTAGCAGTGATTTGAAAAGTATTATCCTTGGGAAACTATCTTAGTAATGCTACACGTTCCTTTTTAATATTCATAAAAAGAAAAGGGTAATTTGGCCTAGCAGGTGGATTATGTTCAATGCCTGAGTTGCATTCAGAGTAAGCTAAGGCACTGACAGTAAGCATTGAGCACTGTGCTAGACGCTGCTCCCTCTCCGGGTCTAATGACTAGTATGGTCTGAAAACATTAAGTCAGTTTTTTTCTTGTGTAGTGTGTATGTATGTGTGAGTTTTAATTTTCTTTAATTTTCTTTCTCTTTGATAGGTCAATGGAGAAAATATTATACAAATTAGAAAGGGAAGTGAATTATAAAATGTGCTTAGCTCTTAGGACATGCAAGAAAAGTACTGAAATGCAAAATCTCAGAGACTACGTATCTGCCATGCCACTATTCTCATGTATCACCCACACCAAATTATTATTAATCTTTAAACAACCTTCAAGTCTAGCATCATATTTAGGGGCATGGAAACTAGAACAAGGCTGTGTTCACTCAGCTGGGTCATTTACTAATCAAAATATTGAGATATATTTAAAATATATATTTATATATTTGTAAATATGTGTTGAGTATTGAATACTGACACAAGATAATATATATATACACATTAATTTATATATATGTGTGTAAGATTTTCTCTGTTTAAAAATATTCTTCTGTTTTTCATATTGTAAAATGCTACTGACATCAATTTTTCTGCTTTCATATGCCCATGTATAGAGTAATGGCACATGTAGTCTAACTTGAAGAAAAAAAAATTGGGGGAAAAATAATACTTTAACACATGTTTATCTAGTATCGAATAGACATGTTCATATTCAAAATTAAACGTATTATAGGATGTAAGCCATCTGATTTTAACTACATAGCAATCTCAACTAAGCAAAGTAAATAAAAGTAAACCCACATCTAAGCACATCAGAGCAAAACTGAAGAAATGCGAATCAAAAGAAAATGTGTAAGTACACAATGTGGTATTGCTAACTCTAGGTACTGCTGTGCAGAGGATTTCTAGAGCTTAATGATATGTGCCTAATGGGAACTCTGTATCTTTTAACTAATACCTTCCTACTTCTCCATTCTCCATCAACCGCCAGTCTATTCTCTGCCTATATGAGTTTAATTAATGCATTAAATAGATAACTCACGTAACTGGAACTATGTAGTACTTGTCCTATGTTAATTGGCTTACTCCACTTAGTGAATGTTTTCCAGCTTCATCCATGTTGTCACAAATTGCAGGATCTCCTTTTTGGTAAATACTGAATAAGATTTCATTGTATGTAAGTACCACATTTTCTTTATCCATTTATGTGGATTTGTTTTAAAATCTTGACTGTTGTGAATAATGTTGCAATAAACATTAGAGTGAGGCTATTTCTTCCAGCTTATGATTTCAATTCTATTGGATATATATCCAGAATTGGGACTGCTGGATTATACAGTAATTCTATTTTTTATTTTTTTGAAAAAACACCAAATTGTTTCCCATATCCAGGGTTTATTGGTCAGCTATTTAAATTGTATAACTTGTTGTGATTTCTTTAATCATTCTAAATATTTACTTACCGACGTAAAACATAAAGTACGAATCAAATGATATGTCATTATTTGCAATAATTATCTGTTAATCTATAGCTGCGTACTAGAATCTATCATTGCATTCTTGTCTACCGGAGAGAAGACACCTCTGTATTTGTAGGCTCTCCCGACATCTTGTGAATCACTAAAGAAAAATCAGTTGTTCTAACTGTTCTAACAAAACCAGGAACTGAGAGTCTAAATGTACATACACTCAAATCATTTTATGTTCACGAAAAATACGAATCTAGAACTTGGAAGTTAAGAACTGCCTGTTTAATAAAATCATCTTGAAACAGAAAGAAGGCAGGAAGGGTAAAAAAGAAAGAAGGAAGGAAGGAGACAGAGAAAAAGAGAAAGAAAAGAAGGAAAAGAGGAAGGCAGAAACAAAAGAAAGAATGGAAGGAGAGAGGGAGGAAGAGAGTGAGAGAGGAAAAGAAGGAAAGAACAAATAAAAGTGTTAAAAAAAAAATCCAAATGAAGAAGAGAGATGATCTAAAAAGAAGAAAACATTACTCTAGAGCTTCTCAAACTGGCATCTTAGGGACCCCTAAGAATTTCTGTATTTTATACAGGGATCCATAAATTTCCTAAAACTGTATTGAAATTGTTCCATTTAATTAATCTAGCTATCTAAATATCTATTGCTATGGTTTGAATGTATCCCCAAGCAGTTCATGTGCTGGAAATTTAATTGCCATTGTAACATTAACAGGTGGGACTTTTAAGAGGTGATAGGGTCACCAGGGTGGAGCTCTTGTGAATGGATTAATATCATCCAGGGAGTGAGTTCTCTAAGGAGTGAATTAGTTTTCACAGGACTGAGTGAGTTCTCTTGAGAGTGGGTTGTAGTAAAAGCAAGCTGGCTGCCTCTGTGATTTCCTTTGCTTGTGCTCAGTAGTTCTTCTGCTCTTCTGCCATAAGAAAACATAAAGAAGACCCTCACTGGATACCTGAGTCATGTTCTTGAACTCCCCAAACTCCAGAACTGTAAGAAATAAATTTTTCTTCATAAACTACCCAGTGTATTATATTTTGTTATAGCAGCAGAAAATGAACAAAGGCCTCTATCATTGCATTACTGGGTATAATATACATAAACTTTATACAAACTGTACATGTTTGTGTGAATTGAATTTTGTCCCTCAAGGACATGGGTTGAAGTCCTAATTCTGATAGCTGTTAATGTGTATAAATGTGTATGTTCCTATGTATGTATTTCAATAATTAAATGTTTAATATTTTTAATATCTTAAACATCATAGTATGTATTGGGGAGGGATAATGGTTAGAGATCACCTCTGCTATTGACGCAAAAGGTATTGGGGTGAAGTGTCTTAATATTTTCTGTATGTTTTGCATACTTAAAGTGTTTCAAAGTTAAAACTTAATAAATACACAGCATTTTTATTGTGTTAAGGAAAGTGAAAATTTGCCTTTATTAGGTAATTTTAATTTGGACCCTAACTTACTAAATAAGAGCATTTCCCTGACCACTTTCTATACCCAACACCAACCTCTTTAATATACATAATACCCAGTACCACTGTATCGTTGCATTTCATCTTGGCAAGATTAAAATGGGTTCTAAGTATCTTCCGGAGGAACCAAGTTGACACAGGCTTCAACACAGACTACAACATTTTGTTTCTTATTTTCAGGTGCCAATACCTCCAAATAGTGACAGTTACAATAATATAGAATTAGCCATGGAAATGAAAAATATAGAACAAATAATGGGAAATAAAATTAGAGAACAAGAAAAGGCATGTTGAAAGAAATAAAAAAAGATGGGAGGAGGAAAGTTTATTTATATGTCTGATTAATGTGTGTCTAAACAATGGTAGATCGTTAACAGTTATGAAATGTCCTGAACTGAAAAATTCCAAGTGTCTTCTTTAAATTCCCAACACAAAATTTTTAGCCAAATGTGTAACTAGTGATATCAAGATTTCATAAATTTCAAGGATAAAAATTCTGGTGTTTATAACGACATTCTCATTAGAAAAGAAAAATAATCTTTTCTGATGTCTCTCTCTCTCTCTCTCTATCCCCCCAGCCCCTCCCAAATTTCAAGTCCTCACATTTCAAAACAAATCATGCCTTCCCAACAGTTCCCCAAAGTCTTAACTCATTTCATTCACTCCCCTAAAGGAGAAAGTTAAGAAAATCTGAGAAAAGCGTTAAGCAACATAAGACAAAAACATTAATACAATGGTGACCAAACATTTCATCTTTGGTTTCTCTGTTTTAGAAACACCTGAATATATGATTGAAGCAAAAGACAAGTCTGTATTCACAGCTTGTTTATCAGCATTCTAAAATCTGTATATTCTGTTACTATTTGATGTTAAGCCAGAGTTTCAAGAAAATACATTCTTAATAATGTTTAAAATGACAGCAGCACTTCTGTTATACAATTTAAAAGATCAACTGAAATGAGAAATGGAAAGAATGTTAATTTTGCCAAAAGGTTAAATAAGTGAAATTCCTGGAATTCTTGATGAATAGTAGATTTTTTTTACTAAGTTAAAGATCAGACAATGTAATTCAATGAAGAAAATTTACCAAGCTCTCAGATGAGGATTGGCTTCTTTGAAGTCACAAAAGGGCAAAAGAACATAAGCTTGTTGTATTAGTCCATTTTCATACTGCTGGTAAAGACATACCCGAGACTGGAAATTTACAAAATAAAGGAGTTTAATGGACTTACAGTTCCACATGGCTGGGGAAGTCTCACAATCATGGCAGAAAGCAAGGAAGAGGGAGTCATGTCTTACACGGATGGCAGCAGGCAAAGAGAGTTTGTTCAGGGAAACTCCCCCCTATAAAACCATCAGATCCTATGAAACTTATTCACTATCACAAGAACAGTATAGGAAAGACCTGCCTACATGGCTCAATTACTTCCAACTGAGTCCTTCTCACAACACATGGGAATTCAAGATAAGATTTGGGCAGGAATACAGGCAAATCATATTATTCCCCCTAGACCCTCCCAAATCTCATGTCCTCATATTTCAAAACCAATCACGCCTTCCCAACAGTCCCTCAAAGTCTTAAATCATTTGAGCATTAACTCAAAAGTCCACAGTCCAAAGTCTCATCTGAGACAAGGCAAGTCCCTTCTGTCTACTAGCCTTTAAATCAAAAGCAAGTTAGTTACTTCCTAGATACAATGAGGTAACAGGCATTTGGGTAAATACACCCACGTCAAATGGGAGAAATTGGCCAAAATGAAGGGGCTACAGGCCCCAAGCAAGTCTAAAATTCAGCAAGGCAGTCAAATGGTATTTTTTATTTTATTTTATTTTATTTAGTTTATTTTTTGAGATGAAGTCTCACTCTTGCCACCCAGGATGGAGTGCAATGGCGTGATCTCGGCTCACTGCAACCTCCATCTCCTGGGTTCAAGCAATTCTCCAGCCTCAGTCCCCGGAGGAGCTGGAATAACAGGTGCTCGCCACCATGAATGGGCTAATTTTTGTATATTTAGTAGAGATGCAATTTTGCCATGTTGGCCAGGCTGGTCTCGAACTTCTAACCTCAGGTGATCTGCCCACCTCGGCCTCCCAAAGTGCTGGGACTAGAGGCTTGAGCTTCCACACCCGTCCTGGGCAGTCAAACCTTAAAGTTCGAAAATGATCTCTTTTACCTCCATGTTTCACATCCAGGTCATGTTGAAGCAAGAGGTGGGCTCCCATGACCTTGGACAGTTCTGCCCCTGTGGCTTTGCAAGGTATACCCTCACTCCTGGCTGGTTTTATGAGCTGGTGTTGAGTGTCTGCAGCTTTCCCAGGCACATAGTGCAAGCTGTCATTAAATCTACAATTCTGGGGTCTGGAGGATGGCACGTGCCCCAGTAGGGACTCTGTGTGGGGTCTCCAACTCCACATTTCCCTTCTGCACTGCCCTAGCAGAGGTTCTCCATGCGGGCCGGGCCCCTGGAGCAAACTGCTGCCTGGGCATCCAGGCATTTCCATATATCCTCTGAAATCTGGGGGTAGGGTCCCTAACCCCAATTCTTGACTTCTTTGCACCCACAGACTCAATACCACATGGGAGCTGCCAAGGCTTGGGATTTGCATTTCCTGAAGCCATGGCACGAGCTGTATGTTGGTCCCTATCAGCCACAGCTGGAGAGGCTGTGATGCAGGGCACCAAGTCACTAGGCTGCACACAGCATAAAGATGTGGGGCCTGGCTCACAAAACCATTTCTTCTTCTTAGGCCTCAGGGCCTGTGATGGAAGGGGCTGTTGTGAAGAACTCTGACATGCCCTAGGGACATTTTCTCCATTTCTTGGGGATTAACATTCAACTCCTCATTACTTATGCATATTTCTGCAGCAGGCTTGGATTTCTCCTCAGAAAATGGGATTTTCTTTTCTATAGCATCATTAGGCTGCTAATTTTTCAAACTTTTATGCTCTACTGCCCTTACAAAACTGAATGCCTTTAACAGCACCCGAGTCACATCTTGAAGGCTTTGCTGCTTAGAAATTTCTTCAACCAGATACCTTAAATCATATCTCTCAGGTTCAAAGTTCCACAAATCTCTAGGGCAGAAGCAAATGCTGTCAGCAAATCTCTTTGCTAAAACCTAACAAGAGTTACCTTTGCTCCATTTCCCAACAAGTTCCTCATCTCCAACTGTGACCACCTCAGCCTGGACTTCGTTGTTCATATCATTATCAGCATTTTGGTCAAAGCCATTCAACTAGTCTCTAGGAAGTTCCAAACTTTCCCACATTCCCTGTCTTCTTCTGAGCCCTCCAAACTGTTCCCATCTCTGCCTGTTACCCAGTTCCAAAGTCGCTTCCACATTTTGGGGTATCTTTTCAGCAGCACCCACTTTTCTGGTAGCAATTTATTGTATTGTTTCATTTTCTTGCTGCCGATAAGACATGCTCAAGCCTGGGCAATGTAGAAAATAAAGAAATTTAACGGACTTACAGTTCCACATGGCTGAGGAGGTCTCACAGTCATGGCAGAAAGCAAGGGGGAGGAAGTCACATCTTACATGGATGGCAGCAGGCAAAGACAGAGCTTGTGCTGGGAAACTCCCCCTTGTAAAACCACCAGATATCATGATACTGATTGATTACAACAAGAACAGAACAGGAAAAACCTGTCCCCATGATTCTATTACCTCCCACTGGCTCCTTCCCACAATAAGTGGGAATTCACGTTGAGATTTGGCTACGGATGTAGCCAAATCATATCACTTCTTGTTAATGTTCTGAATTGCTCATGGTTAGTTATGATCATGTATAGCTAGGTCTTGAACAAAAAATGTCAGAATTATTGGTTAAATTTCCTAGCTTCAATCTGCTACCACTGTCCCTAACTGCATACTGAAGTATTGATTCCAGGGAGCTGTTCTGAAGTAAATGCTCTTGGTGAAGGATGAAGATGAATCAGGGGAAATTATTCACCATTACTGGAAAATACTTCACTGTTCTTGACTCAGAAATATATTATTTTTGTTATTATGATAATTTATTATATGTTCTTCTCATTAAATGTCCTGTTCATAATAATCTGTAACCAAATCTCTGTGATAATGCTTTGCATATAGGAGTCTAATGTATTCATCATTCCCAATAAGCCTATGAACACACTGAATAGTCAGTTATGTAAGGGCCTGAACTCAGGAACTGCTCACTTACACATATAATGTACATATTCTGGACCACAGTTACTACATTTCATATTTGTCAATTCTGTATTTGAGTATTTTCTAAATATAAAAATAGTTTAGAACTTTAAATGGCAAACAGAGCACATCAAAATTCATTATTTCTTTTTCTGTATTAAATTATTTTTCCCGATCTGGTTAAAAGGTAAATAGTACTTTTCCTGAACTATTTTTATTAAAATATTAGTATTACAAGTTTCACCTCTTTTTAGATAATGCTTTCACTTAAAGGTGCTTATCCACATTAGCTACTATTTCAAAGGCTGAAGACTCTTGAAGTCTTTTTTTCTGATAACATTCATAAGACAGATATGAGAAAGCTTTATGTCCACATCATTTAAAAGAAAGACACTGTATCTAATTTCTAATGTACCACTCATGTGCATATGCAAAATCTAGTCTCAATTATACTTTCTCTTTTTATTTCTACTTAATGCTTCTCTTCATTCTCTAAAAGTATTTCAAGTTTAAAAATACATCAAAGGCCAAACTGGTTTGAAGCTACAGTTTCAGCATTAACCTTCACATAACACAGCAAGGATTCCTCCTTGTTATGATTTCAGCCTTGCACACTTCCACAAATTCATGCACAGAAAGTCAGACCCAGGCCAAGGATTTCTTTCAATTTGTCGAGAGAAACCAGCAATGTGATTAATAAGAATTATTTAAGAATTGTTGCAAGGCAAAGTGTCAAAAAATACCATGCTACAAAACTTCCAGTGCTCTCTCCTTCATAGCAAAAGGAGAAGGAAATCTTTTGTATTAGGTAATGAAAAATGATTTACCCAAACATATTCTGGGATGTACAATTTCTCTCTCACTTTGTGGGACTAGCAGTAAGATGCATGCTTTCTTTACTTCTTTTAACTTATCTCCATAGAATATTAATTGAGGTAAAAGGAAAACTTTGTTTTTCTTTATTCACACAACACTTCTGACACCAAATGTGTGGCATTTTTTTTTTTTTTTTTTTTTTTGGCACACCAACCAATTCTCCAACTCTCCAGACACCAATAGAGTATCCTAAGCTTTATGTCTGACACTAAGTACCTAGAGTTTTAGCACAGACACCACAAGTTAAGGGCTCAGCCTCACAATATTTCCCCACAATTCAGATACCAATCACAAGTCCTAGGTTGTCATTTCTACTCTCACCATCTATAAATTAGGGATTCCCACAACCCTCTCTTCAGATCTTATACTTTGCTGTAATGACTCATGATTCAGGGAAATACTTTCTTATTACTGGTTTATTATAGAGGATACAACTCAGAAAAAAAAATGAAAAAAAAAGTGATGCATGGGGGCAAGGTGTGGATTATGGGGTGTGGAGCTTCCACGGTTTTTCAAGGTGTGCCAGCCTCCCGGCCCCTCCATTGTTCACCAACCCAGAAGCTCTGTGAACCTCATTGTTTAGAGCTTTTATGAAGATTTCACCAAATAGGCATGGATGAGTAAATCATTGGCCATTGGTGACTGAACTCAACCTGTAGCCCCTTTCCTTCCCTGGAGATTGAAGGGTGGGGATCAAAGTCCCAACCCTCTGATATCATTGTTGCTTTCTCTGCCAATCAATGCCCATTCTCCAAAAGTCATCTTATTAGCATAACCTTGGATGTGGCTGAAGAAAGCTTATTATGAATAGCAAAAGAGGTTCCTTTCACCCACATTACTTAGTAAATTCCAAAGGTTTTTGAAGCTCTTATGTTAGGAACCTGGGACAAAGACCAAGTATTTTAACAAAAGATTTTCCCATCACTCCTATTATTCAGGAAGTTATAAGGGTTTTAGAAGCTCTGTAACAGGAATTGGGGGGCAGAGACTAAATCTGTATATTTTATTACATCACAGAAGCATTAATTGATTGCAGAACGCTTTCATTGAACATGGACCTGCTTTTTAATTTTTTTAAATATAGACATAGCAAAATTCACTTTTTGTGTGTGTACAGTTCCATAAATTTTGACAAACACATTGCCACATCACTACCATCATAGTCAAAATACACAATGATTTCATCAACACCCCCCAAAAATCATCTCATATTTTCCCTTTGTACCTCCTTCAAATATAAAAACAAACACTAGCTGGGCTCGGTGGCTCACGCCTGTAATCCTAGCACTTTGGGAGGCCGAGGCAGGCAGATCATGAGGTCAGGAGATCGAGACCATCCTGGCTAACATGGTGAAACCCCGTCTCTACTAAATATATCAAAAATTAGCCTGGTGTGGTGGCAGGCGCCTGTGGTCCCAGCTACTCGGGAGGCTGAGGCAGCAGAATGGTATGAACCTGGGAGACAGAGCTTGCAGTGAGCGGAGATCGCCACTGCACTCCAGCCTTGGCAACAGAGCGAGACTCCATCTCTAAAACAACAACAACAACAACAACAACACTATAAGACTAACTTCTGTTGTTTCTATTTTATAATTGTATAATTGTATTTTATAATCTTTGTGTGATGTACTTTACTTTAAAAAAAATTTGCTGAAGTAATCTTATTTTTTCAATGAATATTAAATAACTACTACAAACCAGGTACTCTATAAGTCATCTGCGTCAGAGCAGTAAGTAGAAAAGCCTTATGGTGTTTACATATTTCAACGGGGGAAAGAATGAGTAGTAAAAAATAAGCATTATAAATAAAAACATTACATAGTATGTTAGAAAAAAAATCCTAAAGAAAGAAAAAAGAGAGAGATTGGAAGTGTTAAGTTGCAGATAAATGATTGCGAATTTATATAGGTGATCATTAAAAAAGTAATTCCATGGTGATAAAGATTATTCAAATTCCAAATCTTTTTTTTTTTTTT
>NW_012114899.1:5810511-5834114 GCF_000951035.1 Colobus angolensis palliatus
AGTAGAGACAGGTTTTCACCATGTTGGCCAGGCTGGTCTTGAACTCCTGACCTCAGGTGATCCGTCTGCCTTGGCCTCCCAAAGAGCTGGGATTACAGGTATGAGCCACCATGCCCGGCGATAATGTCTACTTTTATTTGAAATACACATCCAATATCTCAAATATCTCCTATAATTTTCTCATAAGTGTTAGTTTTAATGCCATGTACCTAGAAGGTCTCACTTAAAAATCTCTTTTTTGACAGCAATGAGATGGCTACTTACAGCATAGTACGCAGGCTAACAGCTGATTTCTAAAATATTATTACTTCACTGTGGGGAAAAGAAAGAGAGATCAGCCTGTTACTGTGTCTATACAGAAGGAAGTAGACATAAGAGACTCCATCTGGTTCTGTATTTGAGATGCTGTTAATCTGTGACCCTACTCCCAACCTTGTCCTTGCAAGAGACATGTGCTGTGGTGACTCAAGGCTTAATGGATATTGGGCTGTGCAGGATGTGTCTTTGTTAAACAAGTACCTGAAGGCAGCTTGCTGGTTAAAAATCCTGCCCATCCCTGGGCAATGGAACATCTCGGTGTAAAACCCATTGTGTGCTTTGTTTACTGAGCAAGGAGAAAACCGCCTTTAGGAATAAGGTGGGACTTGCTGGAGCAATGCTGCTAAAAGGTTTATGGAGAGTTTGCATATGCATCTCAAGGCACAGCATTTTTCTTTAAACTTATTCATGTTACAGGGATTTTTGTTCATATGTCTTACTGCTGATTTCCTCCCTACAATGATCCTATTGTACAACCACTCCCTTATGTTTAAGATGGTAAAGATAATTATCAATAAATACTAAGGGAACTCAGAGACCAGTGCTGGCGTGGGTCCTCTGTAAGCTGAGTGCCAGTCCCCTGGGCCCCGCTTTTCTTTCTCTATACTTTGTCACTGTGTCTTATTTCTTTTCTAAAGTCTCTCGTTCCACCTAACGAGAAACACACACACGTGTGGAGGGGCAGGCCACCCTTCACTTCACTGTATATCTGAATCTATAATCTGACTTTAATATAATTGATTGAAATGAATAATCTATTTTTGGTCCTGGTTTCGTCCCATTTTATGATTTATTCCAGACTATACAAAAGATAAGTCCTCCTTCTGAAAGAAATCAGGCACATTCCTCAGTCCTGGGCCCAGTACAGACACCATATATCTCTCAATTTCCTGGGCCCAGTACAAACACGGCCCAGTGAAAATACATTTCTCCATATATCTCAGCTTGACACCATATATCTCTCAATTTCCTGGGCCCAGTACAAACATGGCCCAGTGCAAATACATTCCTCCATATATCTTAGCTTGACACCATATATCTCTCAATTTCCTGGGCCCAGTACAAACATGGCCCAGTGCAAATACATTCCTCCATATATCTCAGCTTGGGAAATCCTGGGAAATCCCCAATAAGGATGCCGCCGTTTGTAGTTTTACTAAAAGCACGGGAACCAATAGATAACTGCTAAATGTATAAACTTAATATGTTAACCAATTGTAATGCTGTAACCTAAAGAATTCCCTTGTTCCCTGTTCCTCTGTAACCTTACAAGTCCTATTTTCATCGGGCTATAAAAAGCGAGCGCGCGCATTGTTCGGGGCCCTCTCGTATGTTGTGAAACGGAGGGACCAAGTTCGAACTTGCATTAAAGATCCTTGCTGCTTGGCTTTGACTCTGGACTCTGGTGGTCTTCTTCGGGGAATAAACGGTCTGGGCATAACACTTCATGATGAATTGAGACTTGTGGTAACCTTCTCAACTCTTGGACACACAGAAATAAGATATAACCCATCAGTTCTCATGGAGATCATTAAAATGACCATTTAAAGTACAGCAAATGCAATGTGTTGTGGCTCTTTTAATTAAAGGTGTTACTTGTCAACCCATAGATAAGTAATGCTATGCCATTACTCCTCTTGCAGATGAGAGCAAACTCCCCACATCTTACATTATAAGCCTATTTTCATAAACTAGATAATCAGAAAATGATGTCTTTCATGTACAGCAGTGTTACTATTATATATAACCAGTGCTATCTGGTTAATAGAATTATTTGCTTCCCTAATATGCACATATTTCGGGAAGGATCTGAAATTAGTGGAATTTTCTAATTCGCCAAGCTTTGGCAAAATCTTTATCTGGCAGTAATTGGTGCTTAATTAGCAAATTCATACACTTTGCAGTTTCAAATCTTTGAGATTTCTTACAATTCTCAATGAGGGATGTGTCAGACATAAATAAGACCTTGATCCAAATGCTAATATTCAGAATTGAACTGACTTCCAATAAAATATGACACTCAAGTCCTTAGCTAATTTAAGTATTCAATTATAATTGAACCAAATGGCAACAGTCAAGAAAGTTTTAGAGTTCTTCACAAGGCAGCATTCTCTCCATTAAACTCATAATTACACAGGTCATACTATATATGAAGTTGGGTTAACAACGAACGGTTAAAGAACATGAATGTGGCATGTCACATGAAGAATACAGAATTATATCCATAACTTATAACAATTTTATTTTCTAAGAATAATCTAAATGCATTCCTGTTTTATCAATTTCATATTAATAAATGCAATGGATATATTGTTAGCAAATTTGATTAGACAATGCTCACACTGCTTTTAAAAATATGTATTACAGTCTGTATTGTATGGTGACCTGAGACTACATTTTACCACTTCCACTTGTTGTCCAGGGTTTACCCTACATTTGCCTCTATAATATTTTATTGTTCTCCACAGAAATTGAAATCCAAATTTAATCTACTATCCTACAGTGACATTTTTCTTTTGAAGCCACTGCTCAAAATGAGGTGCTTGTTTTCAGTATATACAGACACCATCTAAATGGCTTCCTGAATGATCTTAGCCTTAAATAGAGAGTGCTATGTTGACATGCATGCTACACGAAGACGCATTATACAAGATGCACTCACCAAAGAGATACAACCTGTAGGCACAGTGAGAATCCAAGACAGAGGAAAAGGATTCCGAAAATCCCGCATCATTTTCTGTCAAGCAATATACCTCTCTGCATGTCACAATGACAGTGTTACTTTATAGAACCATAAGGAAACTCTCATTAACAAAAAAATCAGCACATTAAAAATTGTAAATTCATTCAATATTTAAATCAAGATTTTCATATTTTATCTAAATAAGGATGAGATTTTCCCAGGAATTCTTTAAAAGTTGAGCTCAAGTATTACATTTAAAATTGATTCAATTTAGGAAAACATGTATAGGAAGCTTATGAGAAATTTTTATATCACACAACATGCTGTGAGAGCACTGATTAGAGCCAGCCTGATGTTTTAAATGAGATAACTGTGGATTCACATGTTGATTTAAAAAAATAATACAGACAGATCTTATCTGCCCTTTATCCAGTTTGGACCAAAGACAACATATTGCACAATTTTAGAACAATATTACAATCAGAATATTGACATTGATGTAGTCATATATAGAAAATTCTCATCACCACAAAGATGTCTCATGTTGCCCTTTTATAGTGACATCTACATGGTATCATAAGTTTTTAAAACATTTACCTATTGAAGGACATCTGTGTGGTTTCCAGATTTTGGCTATTTTGTATAAAACTACCATAAACAAACATTTGTGAACAGGTTTTTGCCTTAACATAAATTTTTATTTCTCTAGGATAAGTGCACAGGAGTGCTATAATGTATCATATGATAGTTGTATGTTTAATTTGGTAAAAAAACTGTCAAAATTTTTTCCAAGGTGGTAGTACAATTTTACATTCCCACCAACAATGTACTGTGAGTAAATTTCTCTGAATCCTTCCTGGTATTTGCTGTTTAAATTGTTACTTATTGTATCCATTCTGATAGGTGTGAAGTGATACCTTCTTATGGTTTGCACTTGCATTTCCTTAATGGCTAATGATATTTAATATCTTTTCATGTGCTTAATTGCTTATGACTTCTTTGGTAAACTACCTATTTCTGTATTTACGCCCATTTTCTAACTGGATTTTTTTTCTCTCTTTTACTGTTGCACATTGAAAATTATATTCTAGATGTTAGCCCTTTATTATATGTGTGGTTTGCAAATATTTTCTCCTAATCTTCAAATTCTTCTTTCATCCTTTTAACAGTATCTTTTGTAGAGCAAAACTTTTAATCTTGATGAAGCCCAATTATCAATTTTTCCTTTTATAAATTATACTTTTGATGTCAAGTCTAAGAGCCCTTTGCTTTGCTCTATTGCCTAAAGAATGTTTTCTAAATTTTTATTCTAAAAGTTTTATAATTTTACATTTTAGTCCATGATCCAGTTTGAGTTAATGTTTTACCAACTTTTGAGACTTCTGTTGAAATTCATTTTATTGTATATGGATGTTCAATTGTTCCAGCAAAATTTATTAAAAAGACTGTCTTTCCTACACTGAATTGCTTTTGCACTTTTGTCAAAAAGCAGTTGGAAATTTGTATGGGACTGTCTGAGTTCTCTGTTCTGTTTTATTGAACTGTATGTCTATCCTTCAGCCAAAACAGCACTGTCTTGATTATCATGACTAGAAAATTAGATGAAGTTAGTAAACTGCTTTATCACACTTTATTCTTTTACAAAATTGTTTCAGCTGTGTTAGTTCCATTGCCTTTCCATATGCATGTTAGAATATTATTGTCTAATATTTGATAGGAATTTTATCAAACCTGTATCTCAAATTTTTTGTAAGAATTATGTTAAATGCATGCCAATGTAGATAGAATTGGCATAATTATCAGGCTGAATATTCCAACCTATGAAAAAGTGTGTTTCTTCATTTATTTAGGTTTTTATTAATTTATTTCATGAAATTCCGTGGTTTTAATACAAAAACACTGCACATGTTTTACTAGATATTTCATTTAATTTTGAGAAATTGTAAATGGTATTGTGTTCAAATATTCATTACTAACATACATAAATATAATGGAGAGAGAGATGGGAGAGAGAAATTTTTGTGAAGAAATTGCCTCATATGACCATGAAAGCTGGTAAGCACAGAATCTGCAGGGTAAGTTGGCAGGCTGACCAAGGAAAAACGTATTTTTCACCTAGTGTATGAAGACAGGCTGCAGGCAGATTCTTCTCTCCTTCAGGGGAACCAGCCTTTTCTTTTTAAGGCTTCCAGTGGTGGATAAAGACTATCTACCTCCTTTACTCAAACTCTGCTGATTTAAATGGTTATCTCATATCAAACATAACTTCAAAGTAACATCCGGACTACTATTTGAGCAAATAGCTGGATAACATATTCTAGCCTTTATGTATACCTACTTTATTTAAATATAAAATTAAACATCAAAAGTCCAAACTTTTTAAACTTGTCACCCCTTTTATTTCATCCACACTAAATCTTCAAGCAAAGACAATAACAAAGTCATATTTCTCGTTTTCATGCTACAAGCACTCAGCATACAACCACAAACGCACTAACTTTTGCTGAAGAAAATGATGCAAAGACCTTGAGTGATGTTCACTCATCTCCTTAATATCCTGTAACTAAAGTATTGCAACACAAAGCTAACGTTAATTAAATGCTATGATATGAAGTCAATACATGCTATGTTCTATAGTAAGCTTATAAGAGAAGAAAACAAAGGTATTTGAGATATACACACACACACGCAGAAACGTATTTTTAACAAAATAAGAAATATTCATGACAGTTATAGTCCTATAATTTTTGTAAGTGATCATGGGTTGTAGCTAGTATTTATGACTACCTTCTTCTAATCCATTCTGCATTCTCTTTGCCCACAGCAAGCACCTCAGTTGGTTTTGGTTCTTTACTTGGTGGAATGAGCTAAACTTTCATTACTGAAGGGTTTGGGCTGTTAGTAGTCTTGCTTGAATCAAGTTGTTGTAGTTCACTGTTGACATTAATCATAGGGAATGGTGACACTAAGAGATGCCCTAAGTTATCTCCTGTATTTTAGGCATACTCTTCCTTATTTCCATTGTGGAGTAATAGTTCAATTTCCCCTTGGTAATCAGAATCAAACACCACGACCACACAGTAACTCTCTTCTTTGCCTGTTGACTCAGAGGCATGAGGGTTTTCAACTGGCCAGGCAGCAGTCTTGATTTCTAGCTCAACTTCCTTACTAGTTATAGGGCTATTCAAATGATCTATTTCATATTGAGTGAATTTTGGTAGTTGGTGTTTTTATTGGTAGAAATACGTGTATTTCATCTAAGTTGTCTATTTTATGTATATAGAGTTGTTTGTAATATTATTATCCTTTTGATATCTATAGAGTCTTTAGTGATATTCTCTTTCATTCATATTGAGAAATTGTGTCTGTCTCTGTTTCTTGTCAGACTATCTAAAGGCTTATTTTATTGATTTTTCAAAGAACAGACATGGTTGTCTCTATAGATTTTCCTTTGTTCTCAATTTTACTCATTCTGATCATATATTATTTCCTTCATTCTATTGCACAGGATTAATTTTGCACTTCATTTTTTTAGTTATTAGAAAAGAGCTTACATTATTAATTTAAGAGATTTTCCTCTTTTCAAATGTATGTATTTAGTGCTTTACATTTCCCTCTAATAATGATTTTATCTGTGTCTCACAAATTTTCATGTGTTTGGAGTAGCTAGTCACAGTGCAGCAAGATAGTCTACTCATTTGCACTCTGATGGCCTGGGTGGGTGTGACCAGAGTTTCTTTTCTTGGGGTTTGACTGCAGAACTGCAAGTAGGGTCTAAAGGTTTTCTGTCATGCTCAGCTGAACTTTTCCTGGAATTTGGGTGGAAATAATAGGCTTTTTGGCAGGTTTTCCTTTTTGTTTTTGTCTGAGCCTATTTTGGTGCTTTCAGGTTACTACCTTCTCCAGCACACAATTTAGGATACACGAGGGAAAAACAAAACCTAAGGATATCACTGAACAGTTAATTCTTTGAGTTCCATGGTTCCTAGTAGGTCTGCCTTCCTCCCTTCTTTTCTCAACCTTTCAGGTTTTTATGTTTTGCATACATAAATGTAACTTATACTAACATAACATGCTTTTAAGTTGTACTTAGTGGATGAAATAAGGCAAAGTGCATCTACTTCATCTTCCTTATAACCTACTTTTGACTCACTCCAAACTGCTTTTATAAGTCCTTCAGAAAAAAAAAAAAAAAGAAAGCATTGCTTTCAAACCCACATACATTAAAATGGCGTAAGAAGTCTGAACTAATTGAGAAAGGAATGTAGTTCTTATCTGCACTGAGCTACGCAGTTTGAACTAATTCCAGTCATTTAATGTATTCTGGCTTAAGTTCTCACTTAGGAAAGAGGATTAACTATAGGTTAGCATCTATAGGCCAAAGTACCAACCTGCTTGGCAATATCTAATGATTATTTGTATATGGATGTTATAAAGTTTTCTTATATCATATTTGACAATTAAAGACAACTAATATCAAGTTCTAATATTCAATGTAATATACATTCTGATTGAACTATTTCCCTCAAGTAGATAGTATTTTTATAATATTTCAAATATAGATTGTTTTGAAGAATCATAAAACCATATGGCTTAAGCCCATAGTATTCCAGGAGAAGTAAAGCTATCTGTGAAAACAGGAACCACTGCTTCCATATTCTATCCAGAACAAAAAGGTAACTAATTATTAAATTGACTTATCTTGCAAGTAAACATTCTGATCTATCTATCCCTTTGCTCACTGAGTGATTGCAACTGCATATAAAGTATTGTATTCAGTGCTGCTGGTAATAGAACAAGGAGTCAAAACTTTGGGCTAGATGACTAACTCATGACCCATCAGTTGAATTGGCTCTGCCTGGTTTCATAATTTAATTTCAGTTGCAACCTTTTGGCTCAAGCAAAACATATGAATTTGAAAGGAATATCACACAGAAGCAGAGATGAAATGTTTCAGTATCACAACAACCAGTATATTCTGGGCAGGCAGGGACATCTGATGACTCAGAGGCAGAGAGAAGCAGAGTGGCACTGTCCTCATACCAAAGTGAAAGCCTGCAGCCAGCTGAGGCCCCCAGGCACTGTTGTCCCTCATGGCACAGAGCTGCCTTTGCCATTACAGAAGAAAGAGAAACAAAGAATGGGAAGATGAAGGATGACATGTGATTTATTTCTTTCCTCAAGACTTAACATAATGTCTGGGACATTATGGGACAAGCAGGCACTGCAAAACTATTCAATGGGGATAAACTACTCTGATTTACAATTCTTTCCCTTGCTGTCCAACACTGGATAAGGCAATGCTTCTCTCAGAATGTCAGTTTTCCCATTTGTAAAATAGGAATTAAAATAATATTATGTTGTTTCAAGGATAGAATTTGGCAATGCCCATAAACATACTTTACGAATTTTAAAGTGCTATGAAAATTTAAAGGAAATAAAATGTATCTACCATGCCTACATTCTTCCTTCTAGATATGAACATACCCAATGACAAAACATTATATCTACTATTTTAGTCAATGAGTAATTTAAGTGCAATAATCCCCACACAAAGCATAATAAAGTAATATTTACTTTTTAAGTTTAAAAATACCTTTAGCCTGAAACTTATTTTTTAAAATTAACACTGAATTTACCAATAAAATGGCAATCCTGTATGATTTTAAATGTAAATGGTAGACCCACCCAAACTATCATTAACATTGTGAAAATATAGATAATCTATCAATTTCCAAAATCAATCAATAGTTTACCATAAGGTAAAACATGGAATCTAATAAAAAGAATCAACCACGAGCCATCACTATTTTATTACTATTGAACTTGCCCAACTGAAAGTTGAGATAAAGCCCATTAACTCAGCAAGATTTTAATTCTAATTTCCTAGAATGAAAACATAAGTTTTATACTAACTGAAATGTCTTACTCTTGGGTTTTGCAATGAAATGTTTTTCCCCTTACACAGTTTCTATCAGTATTTCACCGCCTGCATTTACTATAAATCTAAAACTAATGAGGGGATCTTTTTGGTAAGGATATAAATCATGAATCATAAATCTCTCTCTTGGAGGGTATAGTCTTTATGAAATATATTCTGAAAATTGAGGTGGTGGCAGTAAAAACTGTGATAATAGAGCATTCTCAGGACTGCAGAGTTTTGAGTATTCTATAAATTTCAAGTGTCAAGAACCTGGAAGGAGTGCAAAAGAAGTTACCATTTAAATTAATAGAGGTGTAGTAGATTTAATAGAAACTCGAGATTCTCAGAATTAGAACTCTAATAAGAGATGCTTATTGATTGCCACAGTGGACAGAGTAAAGTGAAATCTTACATTATTCGTGTTGAAAACCTTGAAACAGAATGTTCAGACAGATTTTGGTATGAACATATTTGCATTCATATTCCCATTCAAAGATAAGTATACAGAAGGAAAGAAATGGCAAAATTCCAATGGCAAAAAATAACATGGCACAATGAAGGAAAAGTACATCTTCTTGAAGATGTAGAAAAAGTGTAGATCTTTGAATACCTGATAGAGACACTAAAATATTAAGGCAAAAAAGTTGGGTTCAATATTTTAGAAATATACATATATAGGTATATAACATTAAGTTTCCTAAAGGAATAATTGTAATAATGCTATCATTGTGTCTTCTTAATAACAGATTAATATATATATAAATATACATCTTAAAATATTTTTCTGCTATGTAATATGTACGTTATATATAACTTTTATATTCTCATTGGAAAGATCAGATATTTTAAAAATGGTATAAGGTATATATTTCTAATCACTTGCTTAATTTTAAAAATTTATATTTTCGGGCCAGGTGCTGTGGCTCACGCCTGTAATCCCAGCACTCTGGGAGGCCGAGGCGGGGGATCACCAGGTCAGGAGATCGAGACCATCTGGCTAACATGGTGAAACCACGTCCCCACTAAGATTACCAAAAAAAAAAATTAGCCGGGCGTGGTGGCGGGCGCCTGTAGTCCCAGCTACTCTGGAGGCTGAGGCAGGAGAATGGCGTGAATCTGGGAGGGGGAGCTTGCAGTGAGCCAAGACCATGCCACTGCACTCCAGTCTGGGCGACAGAGCAAGACTCCATCTCAAAAATAATAATAATAATAATAATAAACAAATAAAATGTGTATGTATATGTGTGTGTATATATATATATATATATATATTTCTTTCCCAAAAGTTAATCTTAATCTTACAATATTATACATTTTATCTTTTCTTTTCTGCTTTCTAAATTACTTTCTTTCTTCCACTCTCTCTCTGCCTATTTTTTTCCCCATTGTTATATCACAAAGAAATTTTCCACACCTCCTACCCATCTTCTGTTATTCTTCTTGATCCAACTTGCCCCCTAAACTAAATAATTAAAATACTTTTTAAAACTTATTGTTCCTCAGACACCATAAAAACATAATTCCTAATAAGTTGAGATGCCTATCCTACTAATTATTTTTGATTTTATAAATATTGAAATTATAATTATGGAGAAAATAACATTATAAAATTAATTATTTCTAATGAAAGAGAAAAATGTTTATAATTTGTTCTTTTTGAATAAAAATATTTTTTAATTTAGAAATTTTAATTCAATAATCACATCCCTCTCAGTTAGAGATTAATGAGAGTCATAATAGCATGCATTCCTATTTTACTAGTGCATTATCATTAAAATTAGTTTAAAAACTAAGATTATTTTAATGGATCACAATAAATATTATGGAAAATATTTTTCTATTATCAAGTGAGCTTCACTAAATAAAATGGACAGTTGGGCAGATTATAATGAGACCTAATTAATCTGATTCAATGTGTAAAGGAGTAAGCTATTTGATTCTCTCCATGGGCCCTTGGTTTTGAGATGTGTGTCTCTAAAACAAGTGGTGAATTATTGAGCTCACCACTACCAGACAGGGCACATGAGTGGAGAAAGCAAACTAGGGTGTGGAAGACGGCTGTCCTGGAGTAAGTATTAAATTCTGATCTCTTTAGACGATAGCCAGAAACAATCTCCACTCACATACCTTCTGGATTGGAGAATGGCAAAGGAATAATCGATCTGCTGGACAGGAAAGATGGTCCATGAAGAGCATGGTATCTGTTGTTAATCTCATTATTCTGAGTAGGAAAGTGCCTTACCTGTAAGCACATTCTATCTGAAGGCATTTTCTAATATAGAGATCAGAGCATTGATCTCTGAAAGGAAAGAAAATAATCGTTTAAAAGATAAAACAAACATAAAACTAGAACTTCAAATATACTTATATCTTAGGTGCCTCATCGTCCCTGTCCTCACAGTATAGGCTTAAAATCACCTGTTCCTACTTACATTAGTGAAAAGAGGAAAGAACTATTCCAGAAAACCAAACTATAATTATAACGAGTTTTCCTTAAACAGAAATCTTTCATTTAAGAGAGTTTTAGCAAAAGAAAATCACATTGCTAAAGACTTTTGTGGATATTTGCATAGAATTACAAAGTAGTTTCAAAGGTAAGCTATTTTGAACTTGAGGCCATGTTCAGTTTGGAGGTCAGTTTGCAAGGAAAGCAACGTATTTACTCCTTTTTAATCTCAGCAACTTGAATGTGAGTCACAAAGCAATACAGATGGGACCATAAACAACAGTCTCATGACAAAACTGCTTAGTTTTAAGAAAGAAACTAAAAGAGCCAATATATTTTCACATTACAGGAAATACTACAACTCAGACATATTTCACCTTTCCAACTAAAATCCAGTCATTGTAATTTAAGCATTCTCTTACAATGGCTGTTCTTTTAGCTATTTCTTTGCAAATTTCTATTTTTAATACATTCAAGTTGTATAATATTCTTTATCCATGACCATAAAAGCAGCTAAAAGGCTGGGTGCTGTAGTTTACACCTGTAATCCCAGCATGTGGGGCAGCCGAGGCAGGAGGATTGCTAGAAGCCAGAGTTCAAATACCAGCCTGGGCAACAAAGCAAGACCCCATCTCTATTAAGAATTTTAAAAATTAGTCAGGGGTGGTAGCATGTGCTTGTATTCTCACCTATTCAAGAGGCTGAGGTGGGAGGATCACTTGAACCCAGTAGGTCGAGGCTGCAGCGAGCTATGATCGTGGCACTGCACTACTCTCATTCTGGGCAACAGAATGAGACCTTATCTCAAAAAAGAAAAAGAAAAAAGAAAAAAGAAAAAACAAAGGTAAAAGATACTTTCTTTGACATCGTGCTTATACTGAACCTAATGATAATTTTCAGGAGCCAGAGAAAATACTGAACCAGGATAAGAATATAACAAAAATCAACGGGTGACCACAATGGGAAAAAAATAGTTTCTGATTAAACTTTAAGCAGGAAATCTACTGATTAAAACCAGATTACTACATTTGTTTCCCAACAAATTCCATGTGCACCTTCATTATCTTAACTGTAAGGTGTTCTTTAAAAACAGTTACATTCCACCATGTCCACTTCAGGTTAAAATCAATCCTTTAATGTCTTCCCTTACTGAGATGAATCCCAACCCATCACCTTGGCTAGAAGGGTCATGACTGCTCTTCATGTTGCCTGACTTATTTAGCCTATTTTTATGCTCTTTCTTTATGCCTATCTTTAATTCTACTTCCATTTTTTTCCTTTTCCTATCTCAAGTTTTTGCTCACATTTCCTCCCATCCTTAAAATTCATTTTTTTTCACTTTTATATTTTCCTCCATGGCTACATTTATTTTTTCTTTAGCAGCTTACATTAAATATCTTTTAGGAGAACTTAAACCCATATCAAGTATGTCCTTCTCATCATTTAATTCAAAACACTTATTTGTTTTCATTATCACATTAAAAATCTATAATTATTTCCTTTATTTATTTCTTATAAGTCAGGCTTCTCCTCTAGCATGTGAATACTCCAAAAGTAGGAAATATTTCTATTTTATTATGCCTCCAGCATGTGTCTGACACATAATGGGTTCTTAATAAATTTTTTGTAATTATTCTATTCATGTATAAATATTGTTGAATCAGTAAACATCATAAAACATAGTGAAAGTAAATGAATTTGATCACTTTGGAAAAAATAAAACTATTACAATGCTTTTTACATTTATAAAAGGACTTGTTAATTCTAACCTATTTGTTTTCCCAACCCAGGCTAACTTTTTATTTAAGAATTTTGAATCTGAACTGGTAAAATTATGCTAAAGAAAATAATGTGCCATATAAACACACACAGCATGTGTTAAAAAGTTGAAAATTAACTAGTGAATTTGATATGGATAGACTATTAGCTTACATAATTCCACTTAAAAATGATAGATTGGATAAAGAAAATGTGGCACATATATACCATGGAATCCTATGCAGCCATAAAAAATAATGAGGTCATCATATCCTTTTCAGGGACATGGATAAAGTGGGAAGCCATCATCCTCAGCAAACATAGGAACAGGAAACCAAATACTACATGTTCTTCACTCCTAAGTGGGAGTTGAACAATGAGAACACATGGACACAGGGAAGGGAATATCACACACTGAGGCTTGTCGGAGGGTGGGGGGCTAGGGGAGGGATAGCATTAGGAGAAATACCTAATGTAGATGACAGGCTGATGGGTGCAGTAAATCACCATGGCACGTGTATACCTATGTAACAAACTTGCACGTTCTGCACATGTATCCGAAAACTTAAAGTATAATAATTTTAAAAATGATAGTAGGTTGTGATCTGTGCAATTCAAATGAAACATAACATTGCAAAAGTATTATTTTATGGTGTGTTATAAAAGACGCCTTCCAGAGAAGGTGGCTTTAGGAGATCATTAACACACTGCTGAATAAGAATCAGTTCTATCCGGTTTCACAACATGTTCCTCAGTACATAAAATTTGGTAATGCATGATAAAGTCTACTTTGCTTTTAAAATTTTCAGATTGGACCGCTTCTTTATGCTTTTATCTCATAAGGATCAGAGAGTGTCAGAGTGAGCTATTCAGTATCTATCCATCAGCTTGTTAATAAGAGATACCCCTGAAGCAGGAAGTTATTCAGTCTTGTATTCAAGAGTGCCTCCATAGTGGTGACTATGGAACCTTGATCATCTTGAATACAGTAATTACATCTTCCCTATGTATCATACTGCCTGACATACATTAGTGCCCCGTGAACGTTTACTGAAGGCATTTAACCAAATGCATTAGCAATAGTTTATCTAGCATTCTTGCAAAGTTTCAAAAAGGATTACAGTGGCACCTTAGTAGAATATTCATGAAATAGACCTTCTGGAAAAATGAGGAGATTGAGTAGATTTTTGAAGATCAGGTAGTAGGTAGGTAGCCTGATCAATTCTAGGTTCATAGAGGAAGGCCCCATAGAAGTGTGTTCTCTTCTTTGCGGCTAAAGGATGCTGAAGAGCACAAATAAAAATGTAGACTTCAGTCCTAATTACAGGTAACTCACTGTACACTCATAAAATCAGACAAGTAGACTTGATGTGTGCTAATACTCTTCCAATAGCCAAAAAAGGTTGTTTCTTAAAATTTTGATCTTACATGCAGAACTAAGTTTTCAATATTTATGTATTCAGTATATTAGGTGCCATTTGATGATGAACTGATGAATCATCCACCTCTAGAACAATTGGAAACAGCTTCTGATTTTTACATGCTGTGAACCAAGGGAGTAGCACTCTATTAAAAGAGGTTGTAATTTGGAGATTGTGAATTTAATCTGCTGTGAGTCACTGTGATGGTAAACTTTTGTATTAATTGTGTTTTCATGTTGCTCAAGGGCAAGCTGCTGAAAGGAGATTATTGTAAATAAGCCATTAGTATAAAAACCCATTCGTGTCGTATCAAGAAAAAAAGTCGAAGAAAGCTATTAACTTTGCTCTGTCAGTTAGCTATGTTAACTCATTCATCCTAGAGTTTCTCAGTTGTAAGGTAAAAAAGGCCATATGAATGCACTGGTAAACGGTATCAATTATAAAAAATATATTTTATTTAAACAGGGTGAAAATATTTTGCATTGTCTAATAGATCCTAAAAGCTTAACAAATGTGGGCAGCTGGATGTCCATCTGTTAATATGAAAATAATGAGACAATTTCTCATGGAGTAGATAGCAACCCACATTATGCCATGCACTGTATAATAATTGTAGCTTGCTCTGTGTCTCACTTAAAAAAAAGGCAAAATGTGAGTTTCCCATGATGCTCTCATTGAATATATCAAAGGAATATGAGCATGGATTCTTCATTATCGATTTAGACTGCTCTAAAGAATAGAGATATTTAAAGGTCCATATTATGGTATGCCGATGCAGTATTTAGTACAGAACTATAGTCCGACAACTAAAAAATAGAATTCTTAAGTTCATTATCACTATTTGAAAACTAAAAATAATAATAAAACAGTAGAAATAAGAAAATGTACTTGGGAATTCCTGTCCCCATAGAACTTCTATTTTAGAAAGAAGCCATAGTGCCCTAAGTATTGCTCCTCTGCTCTCCTACACATATGACACTACTCATACATATGTATTCCAAGTGTCTCTTTTGAAGAGAAAATACTTGAAAAAACAAAATTGTTTAGAACCTTAAAATATTAAATATCACTAATTATAAAGATTATAAAACAAACCCTCTTCAGTACAGGTTCCCTTCTTTTCTGCAGCTCTGATTTGAGGGGCCTGAGAAACGGGGAATTAATAAAAAATACAGTTCTTATAAATTTTTTAGAATTCCAGAATTTCAGTTAAATTTCTTCCTAGAAGCCTATTTAAAAGTGCAACTGTGGAGAACTAACATCCTAATAGACAATTTTGTGTAAAGGTTTCCCTTTGGGATGGCATTACAGATGTTCAAAAGAAAGAGATGGTAAAAATGTAAGTATCTGAAGTTTGTAATGTTTTAAAGTTGACCCATTGCTTGCTAGTGCACGGGACAATTAATCTTTTAATTATCAGGCAAATACAAATTTCCACAGTGGGTTTTTTACTTAGTTGTAAATAGATACATCTTCATGTATTTCTTCATATACTTCATATACTTCACATATTCTTTAGGTGTTATACTATGAGCAGATTAATTACATCGCACATTCTGTTATAAAATGCTATAAGTCAGACTGTTCTATTGAGATGGGAAAGTGGAATAGAATAATGTGTAGTGGCTTATTAAACTGAAGGAACCTGAAAAAAATTGCTGGGCCAATTATGTTGAAAAACATGTTACATACATTCTGAGTAAAACAAAATGCATATACCTATAAAAATATACTATTTGTGTTCTACTTAGACATAAATGGCTTTTGATGAGGCAGGTAGACAGTGTAGGGGATCAGGAAGAGAGAAGAGCAGAATAACTTGTGGGAACTTTTTCACAATACGGGAACATAATCTTCCTTTCAGGATAGAGCAAATTAATGCTTATTAAACTTAAATAATTGAATACATGATGCACACCCAGTTACTGGCAGATATAGATTAGAACCCAGATATATTCTGTCTTAAAATTCCATCTACTTATCTACTTTGTTGTATGTAGACATCATTTATTATATATAATAAATTATAGTTATTACATACACATTATATATTATTATATACATATATATGTAATGATAACAGCTCAATGTCCATTGTTACCCTGGGAAACCACTCTTTCTGGACTGTTATATATTATAGCTACCTTTCTCTTCATACATTTTCTCTAATGTTGACCTAACTCAGAATAAATTGGTGGGAAAAAGGACATTTAACTGCTGGAGAAAAACAAAAACAATAATTGTCTAGAAAGGACAGTTGAGATAGAGGCAGAGTTCTCCTGAAAGCCTGGCTCTCATCATAATGGGAAACAATTCCATGTCATTTATTCTTGGGTTAACAGAGTTTGTAGCTATTTCTTACTATCCCACACTTCCTGGCTTTGTCCACAATATTCATCATTTTATACATTACAGAGCTCTCTAAACAAAAAAATTAATTCCAGCTGCCTGCATTTTTTTCCCTTTCACTTCAGTATACTCACTACCAAGAAACAAAACAATCAGTTATATTTCTTAAAATCCAAAACAAAGACATCAAACGTAATAGAATTGTCCTCTTATCTTAAATTATTCTTATCTTAAATAGCTCAGTTACATTTTTCCATATCTAAGTTTATTGAGTTTCAATAATGTGGTTTTTGAAAACGATTTACAGAGAATATAGAAGAAAAGTTTCATGTTAAAATATACACTTCTTGATATTTTGTTCAATGATAACATTCGGAGCGAGATGACTGTAATGTTGGATGTTGTTTCACAATGAATTAAAATAATTGAATACATCATTATTAAGAATCACAGAAACTTATACTACCAGTACCTGGTGACTCATAATGATACGTGTTTGTAATATTTATACATCTGTATACTTTGTTCATTTATAAACACAGAAGATATAGTTGGTCTTCTACTTAAAGATCAGAAAAAAATCTAGTCTTAGACTTATTCTTCTAGTTAATATATACATGAACATAGTTACTTGTCATATACTTACTGTAATTTCTTTCTATAATAGTAGATAATATTTGACAATATACAGTTATATTTGAATTTCAAAAGATCACTCAGCCACAGTTAAGAATTGGTATTTTTCTTAGACTATATTATAAAAACTATTCTTTTTTAAGTCTGGCAAAGTTTTTGTAAAATAATTACAAATGCAAATGTTTAAAATGCAACAAAATGGAAAAAGGTGAAATATGCTAAGTATGATTTTAAAATATACTAGAGTTTAATCCGAGTGCTGTAGATAACAAAGCCTTATTGAAAAATATTTCCAAAGATATAAGTTATAGGCAAAGTTACACAGTTTATTAATAATCTATCTTGTGCTAAATCTCTAGTCTCTCAGTTTCTCAAATCAGCCCTCCCAATCACCTAGCCACAACTGTGTTAAATTATTTCTGTGTCTTGGTCATACTTTTTATTCCACCCTCATCACCATCCCCACATTTACATATCTACTCATCAACCTTGTTTTTTTATATTGATTTATGCAGGGGAAAATGTCCATATTTATACATTCAGTACTTCTCAGGAGTAATGAAGTCTTCAAACTTTCTATAGAAATACAAATATTTCAGCCAGGCTTGGTGGCTCATGCCTGCAATCCCAGCACTTTGGGAGGCCGAGGCAGGCGGATCACGAGGTCGGAAACTTGAGACCAGCCTGACCAACATGGTGAAACTCTGTCTCTACTAAAAATACAAAAATGTGCCGGCCGTGGTGGTGCATGCCTGTAATCTCAGCTACTTGGGAGGCTGAAACAGGAGAATTGCTTGAACTTAGGAGGCAGAAGTTGCAGTGAGCCTAGACTGCGCCACTGCATTCCAGCCTGGGCAATAGAGCAAGGCTCCTTCTAGAAACAAAACAAAACAAAACAAAAAAATACCAAATGTTTCTAATCAAAAGGACTTACACAAAAGCTTGATCTAAGTTTTTTTTTTTTTTGTAAATTAGTATATGTTCCCAAATTTTTTCCATTTTCTGTATATTTGAAATTATTTAAGAAATTGAGTACCTACAGCAATACATATGCTACTGTAAATAAATAATATTGTTACTGGTCATTAATGCCATTGCAGCATTTTTTTTCAAACTCAGTGATTACTTGTCAGGGAAACTTACAGCTTGACAAGACATGACCCACAAAGAGATTCATAACCTAGATTAATAAAGTATTTTAAATGTAGAATTACATAGACATGATTTTCAGAACACTGCAAATGATATAAATCTTAACACTGATAAATACAGCTTCTAGAATTGCCAGATGTTTTATCAGTTCTTAATATTTTGTGAAACAGTATACTGAATTTTAATATCAGCTGCATAATATTAATAATATTTATAAAATTTATCATTTCCTATTAATTCTTTTAAAGAATTTATCAGTACAAAGTTTCTACAACTTTTCCTGAACCCATTTGCAGCTTCAGCCTATATTTGTTTTGGAATATACATTAATGAAGACAGATTTTATGAAGAAAGGAAGCATGCTTTGGAGTCAGATTTGAGACTGTTAATTCATTTTTCTAAATGTTGTCACTGTTTTTGAACAGGTAACTTCTTTCTAAGTATCAGTTTCCTTTTCTGTAATATGGGCACATTAATATGTTATTCATAATGTTATTTTGAAATTGAAAATGAGAAAATAAAAGTGTTAAATTTCCTAACACAGTTGCCTACAACATAGTTAAATTCAATAAATAGTGGCTAATATTGTTATGATTAGTATTTGCATAATTATAGCTCTCACACTGAGCTTTCCCTCAACACTAGACTAAAATTTGAAATCTGACTAGATTCTAAATCTCAATGTTTCTAAACAGAATTTACCATCTTTACCCATATAAATTAGTTTTGCTTAAAGCTGGCTGAGTTTTTCTCATGACACTTATATCCACTGACAGTACTATTCATTGTGATCATAATAAAATATTAGCTCTACTGCACACTGACTGGGAACCTGGGGCAGATAGGGGAGGAAGGCATAAGAGAGGAAACTGAGTCTTAATTTCAACATCATTAAATTAGAAACATTTTTAAGATTTATCTCAACATGTTGTTGTGATTAAATGTTAGTATATGAAAAGAACTTAACTTTTCCAGCCACAAAGCAATGATTCAATAAATGCTAACAATTGTTACATTATTATTAAATTATAATTTTCTTTTAATCACAAATATATTTCTTACTTCAAAAAAATTAAGAAGTCTTATATGGCCTTATAGGCAGTTTTCCCCTATAGGTACACTATTCTTTCCCATATGTCTTAATATCTTACTCTTTTAATTGATTTTAACATCTCCAGGATATGAAAGAGAGACTTAATAGAGTTTTTTTTTTCTCTATTCTCCTTAAGATTTCTTATTAATAGGGTTATAATCAATAATGAACTTTTTAATAGTTTTTAATAATTTCAACTTGAAGCTCTTCAAAATTTATAAATGGAGTGCTTTAACATGAAAAGCTGAGCAATCAATTTGGACAGACCTCTCTCATACTGTAGTCACCCAGAAATAGTTGCTAAAATACAGCAATAAGAAATATTTTAGTGCAAAACCCAGCTTAAAACAGAAAAAAAAAGAGAATAGAAAATCCTCAGGTGATACAAGTGAAGAAAGTAATCAAAGTCAGATGGGGAAAAGTAAGGACAGTTTTACACATGAATGAATACCCAAGGGGTTGGTCCCCTGCACCCGTTGAACTGGAAAAGCACCTTCTAGATCATGGAAAGCAAAGTTACGTGAATTACGCTTGGGACTGCTAAAAACTATTCCTTCAGCTAAAATAAAAGAAAGAAAGTGGAGATCTGGCTCATTTGTTGAGAACAATAGTTGGAAAAACTGTCATCTAAATAAAGTCTTAGTGAAAGATCAGAAGCACTGACCTGTAGCATGTACAGATATGGGGTAGTTACAGGAGTTCCAAGTTTAGAGCATAAAATAACAATCAGACAAGAACAATTGAATTCCTTTGGCACTGTTGGAGCAAAATAAAAACCACTCTGTTGGAACATTTTTATACCATGATCATTGGTGTACCATATGAAAAATTGGAAAAAAGAAAAGTTCATGAAAAAACACATGAGAGAGAGAGAGAACATGAATATGTGTTGGCCGCAGGGGTGTGGATATCAATGAGCTCAAAGTACAGCACAAATTATATCTTAATAACTGGAAATAATACAACACTTTGAAGGAGACAATAAATTAATTATGTTGAAATAAGAAATAAAAGCAGACATGGATTCTTAATGAAAATATAGTTCATTTTGAAAACGGAAAACTCAGATTTAAAAAAAATGCTCAAAATTTGAAAACACTTATAAAAATTGAAAGTTCAATGGATAAATCAGAGTAGATTAGGGAATTACGAAGAGGAAAAAACATAGTCTGGGAGATAGAAATGAAAAAGTACCCAGAATTCAATGCAGAGAAAATATAAAAAAAAAAAAATGAAAAGAGGCATGGCAAAGGAAAGGTAAAGTTAGAAGATGTAAATTATGCTTAATTAAAAATCCAAATATGAAGAAGTAATATGATGAGAGAAAATATTTGAAAGTATAATACCCCAAAACTGCTCAAGTACATTCATTTCCAAACTAAAGGCACTAAGTGCAGATCAAGATAAATAAAAGCAAATGTGTAATTAGACACATGTAGGTGAAACTAGAACAAGAAGAAAACTCAAAAAACCTTGCCTTTTTCAAACTGTAATTTCTTCAAAGGGAAGAAAAAGCATTTTTTTCCTGGCAAATCATTACTATACTTTGCACATCACATAGGTTTTGGAGTGCCTTCTCACTTTCAGTGTGGTCTGAAAATTTTTAAGGTGAGAATCTTATTTGTAGTAGTTTGGAGTAATTATGTCCATATGAACCTTGCAAAAACAAGAAAACAAACAACACACACACACACACACACACACACACACACACAAACATACGCAATTTCCCTATGGAGTAGTACAATTTCAATCCCGCTATCAAATAATTCTCATAAGCATAGTTCTAAGAAAAAGGAGCAGTTCAAAATAAACAGTCGCAAAAGACGCAAGGAGCAAAGGCTCTATCAATGAATCACAGAACAAAATAACACATAGATAAACCAAACTTCAAGAGAAGTTGGGTACTGGAATTATAAAACATAATTTAAAAAGCAATCTTTCATATTTAAATGTAAGTATATAAATGTATGTGTGTAACTTGATAACATAAACTGAACAAGGAGAAAACAAAGGAGTTCCATTGGAAAATTAAACAAATAAAACATCTAGAAATTTTAAAAACAGGGCTTACTAGAGGGTAGTAAGATGGCTGACTAGATACAGCCAGGATGCACATTAACCACCAAGGGACTGGGTCACTGGAAAGACTGATGCACTCTAAGCAGATCTTCAGTGGGAAGACTTTGGGGGGCATGGAGGGAGGACACACAGACTGGGTGGAAGCAGGGTAGCTGGGAATCCTGCAAAGGGTTATAGCAAACCAGGACTTGTTCCTGGCTCCCAACAACTCCTGGAAAGGGGGTGACTTGAGCAGGAAAAGAACAATTCACTCTGGCTATGGACCTCTGGAATCCTGTTAGCAAGATACCCTACGATTCCCACAGACATTTGAGTTTGCAGGGACAGCTGCTTAGACAGGAGATAGGGGCAGAACCCCAGCTGGTGCAGAGTCCAGAAGGTTTGGTATGGGAGCATCTGCAGTGGAGCACAGCCAGTGACACCCAGGGCTTGCCTTGCTCCCACAGTAGACTTTAGCCTTAAGTGAACTATTGGACCTGAACAGAGTAGGGAGATCTTGCCCATGAGACAGGGTCAGTCCAACCTGAGTATCCCTGTCTGCTGGCCTCTCCCAGGGCTCCAACCTGGCCACACCTGCATTTAGCACAGCCTCCCCCAACTGGAGACTCCTCTGTGCCCTCCCCAAACTGGAGCCTCCTCTGTGCTACTTTACCAGCGTGCACTTGCCCACAGCCACCCACCACATCACTTTGTCAATGCATGATTGCACGGGCAGACCTTGCTGCCTATTCTCTACAGGTGCTGTGTGTGCTTGGACCCCACTGTGCCACTGTTGCTGGTGTAAGTGCAAACTACCCCACCACCACTTTGTCATTGCTGGCACAAACACACACGTGGATGTAAACAGCCCTGCTGCTTCCCTCAACATCCCCTCTAACCCCACTCCAAACCTCCCCACCCCACCCCCCCATCACCACCACTGCAAATGCCTGCATGGAGGTCAGTACTGCTATGCCTGCCAGCGCCCCAGGCCAGCCAACAAACCTGCCATGTTGCCTGCTGCTGGCCTGTGTGAAAGAGCAAAGTTCCTGCTGTCACTGCTTAATGAAGTGCTTTGGCTGACATCACCCACTGGAATACTGTGACCAGTAGTCCTGGAAAACCTTGGCCCTTCCAGTGCAGCAAGTTTCCAATGTGAAGGGGCAGGGAGAAAAAGCCGAGGGCCTGATGCCAGCCCCCCAGAATTAGAGTATGCAGCCTAGGAGTTCTGAGCTGAGCCTTGGCTCCCTAAAGTCCTCCAGAAATGATTCCAGTTTACTGAACCCCCTTACAACATGATCAAATCCCAAAGACATCAAAGATAAAAGAAAAATAAAAAGCACACCCAAAGGACAGCGATGCCAAAGACTGAAGGAATATCAGCACAAGAAGATAAGAAAAAATCAGTGTTATAACTCTGACAACTCAAAAAGCCAGATTATCTTCTTACCTCCAAATGACCACACTAGTTCCATACCAATGGTTCCTAAACAGGCGGAAATGGCTGAAATGACAGAAACAGAAAGCACAATATGTATAGGAACACATATTATTGAAATTCAGGAGAAATTCAGGAGAAAGTCAAGTCCAATTCAAAGATTCTATGTCTTACACTTTCACTACATAGGAGATGAAAGAGATGAAATGACCATTGAAATAGAGAGAGAGAGAGTGAGAGAGAGAGAGAGACAAGAAAGAAAGAAAGAAAGAAAGAAAGAAAGAAAGAAAGAAAGAAAGAAAGAAAGAAAGAAAGAAAGAAAGAA
>NW_012114899.1:5834254-5844035 GCF_000951035.1 Colobus angolensis palliatus
AGGAAAGAAAGAAGGAAGGAAGGAAGGAAGGAAGGAAGGAAGGAAGGAAGGAAGGAAGGAAGGAAGGAAAAAAGAAAAAGAGAGAAAGAAACTGCTCTGATAGAGTTGAAAAACTCACTTCAAGAATTTCAGAATACAATCACAAGTATTAACTACTTAATGAACCAAGCTGAGTAAAGTATCTCAGAGCTAGAAGACTAGCTCACTTAAATGACAGACAAAATTTTTTTAAAAAATAAAGGAGAATGAATAAAACCTCCAAGAAATATAGGGATTATTTAAAGAGGCCAGAGTCTGTGACTCACTGTCATCCCTGAAAAGAGAATGAGAGAAAGCAAGCAACTTGAAAAACATAACTGAGAATATTGTATATTGAAGATTTGAAAATTTACCCAACCTCACTAGAGAGGCCAACATTTAAATTCGGTAAATGCAAATAACCCTTGCAAAATACTACACAAAAAGACCATCCTGAAGACACACAGTCATCAGATTTACCAAGGTGAAGATGAAAGAAAAAAAATATGAAAAGCAACTAGAGAGAAAAGACAGGTCACCTACACAAGGAACCCCATCAGGCTAATAGTAGACCTGTCACTGGAAACCCTACAAGCAAGAAGAGATTTGGGACCTATGTTTAGCATTCTTAAAGAAAATAATTTCCAACCAAGAATTTCATATCCAGCCAAATTAAGCTTCATAAGTAAAGAAGAAAGAAGATTCTTCTCAGACAAGTAAATGCTAAAGAAGTTCATTACAAGCAGACCTACCTTGCACAAGGATTTGAAGGAAGCTCTAACTATGGAAAGGAAAAATAGTTACCAGCCACTACAAAAACATGCTTCAGAATATAGACCAGTGACACTATAAAGCAACCACACAAACAAGTCTGCATAGTAACCAGCTAGCAACACGATGGGATCAAAACTGTAAATATCAATACTAATTGACATGGTTTGTCTGAGTCCCCAGCCAAGTCTCACCTCGAATTGTAATAATCTTCATGTGTCAATGACAAGGCCAAATATAGATAATTGAGTCATGGGAGGGGTATTCCCCACACTGCTCTTGGGGTAGTGAATAAGTCTCATGAGATCTGATGGTTTTATAAATGCAAACTCCCCTACCCATGCTCTCTTGCCTATTACCATGTATGAGGTGCCTTTGCTTTTCTTTTGACTTACATCATGATTGTGAGGCCTCCCCAGCCATATGGAACTGTAAGTCCATTAAACCTCTTTCCTTTATAAATTACCCAATCTTGGGTATGTCTTTATTAGCAGAATGAGAATAGATGAAAACAGTAAATTGGTACTGGGTAGTGGGACACTGCTGTAAAGATACCCAAAAATGTGGAAACACCTTTGGAACTGTGTAACAGGCAGAGGCTGGAACAGTTTGGAGGGCTCAAAAGAAGACAGAAAAATGTGGAAATGTTTAGAACTTCCTAGAGACTTGCTCAATGGCGTTGCCCAAAATGCTGATAGTGATATAGATAACAAAGTTCAGGCTGAGGTGGCCTGGATGGAGATGAGGAACTTGTTGAACTGGAGTAAAGATCACTATTGCCACGCAAAGGGAATGGTGGCATTTTGCCCCTGCCCTAGAGATCTGTGGAACTTTGAATGTGTGAGAGATAATTTAGGGTATCTGGTAGAAGGACAAAGGGTTTAAGAGGAAGCAGAGCATAAAGAATTGGAAAATGTGCACCCTGATGATGCAATAGAAAAAAATTTCTGGGGAGAAATGCAAGCCAGCTGCAGAAATTTGCATAAGTAACAAGGATCCAAATGTTAATCACCAAGGTAATAGGGAAAACGTCTCTGCTTTTCATGGCAGCCCCTGCCATCAGGCTTAGGAGGGAAAAAGGTTTTGTGGACTGGGCCCAGGGACTCCTGCTCTATGCAGCCTTGGGACAATTTGTCCTGTGTCCCAGCTGCTTCAGCTCGAGCCATGGCTAAAAGGGGCCAACTTGAAGCTCAGGTTTCAGTTCAAGCTCAAGCTTCAAAGGGTGCAACTTCTAAGTCTTAGCAGCTTACATGTGGCATTGGGCATGCAGGTGCACAGATATCAAAAATTGAGATCTGGGAACCTCCACCTAGATTTCAGAGGACATATGGAAATGCTTGTATGTCCAGGCTGAAGTTTGCTGCAAGGGCAGGACCCTAATGGAAAACCACTGCTAGGGCAGTGCAGAAGGGAACTGTGGATCCCCAGACAGAGTCCCCACTGGGGCACTGCCTAGTGGAACTGTGAGAAGAGGGCCATCGTCCTCCAAACCCCAGAATGGTAGATTCACTGACAGCTTGTACTGTGTACTTGGAAAAGCCAGAGACACTCAACACCAGCCTGTGAAAGCAGCCTGAAGGGGGCCTATACCCTGTAAAGCCACAGAGGCAGAGCTGCCCAAGACCATGGGAACCTAACTGTTGCATCACGGTGACCTGGATGTGAGACACGGAGTCAAAGGAGATCATTCTGGAGCTTTAAGATGTGACTGCCCCACTGGATTTTGGATTTGTATGGGGCCTGTAGTTACTTTGTTTAGGCCAATTTCTCCAATTTGAAATGGGTATGAAATGGGTATTTACCCAAATGCCCGTTATTTCATTGTATCTAGGAAGTAACTAACCTGCTTTTGATTTTACAGGCTCATAGGCAGACTCAGATGAGGCTTTCGACTGTGGAGTTTTGAGTTAATGCTGAAATGAGTTAAGACTTCACGGAACTGTTGGAAAGGCATGATTGGTCTTCAAACGTGAGGCCATGAGATTTGGGAGGTGCTGGGGCAGAATGATAGGTTTGGCTGTGTCCTTACCCTAATCTCACCTTGAATTGTAATAATCCCCACGCGTCAAGGGTAGGGACAGTGGAGATAATTGAATCACAGGGGAAGTTTCCCCCATGCCATGCTCCTGGTAATGAATAAGTCTCACAAGATCTGAAGGTTTTTTTAAATGGGAGTTCCACTACACAAGTTCTCTTCCCTGTCGCCATGTAAGACATGCCTTTGCTTCACCTTTTGTGGACTGGACGCACGCATCCCCAACCATGTGGAACTGTTAGTCCATTAAACTTATTTCCTTTATAAATTGCCCAGTCCCAGGTTTATCTTTACTGGCAGTGTAAGAACAGACTAATACCCTAACCTTGAATAGAAATGAGCTAAATGTCCCAATTGAAAGTCACAGAGTGGCAAGTTGAATAAAGAAGCAAGACCCAACTGTATGCTGTCTTTAAGAGAATCATCTCACAAGCAATACACGCATAGGCTCAAAGTAAAGGGATGGAGAAAAATCTACCAAGCAAATGATAAACAGAATAAAAGCAAGGGTTGCTATTCAAATTTCATTCAAAACAGACTTTAAATCAATAAAAATTTAAAAGGACAAAAGGGTATTATATAATGCTAAAGGCAAGAACTAATTATCCTAAATATGCATGCACCCAACACAGATGCACCCAGATTTATAAAGCAAGTTCTTAGAGACCTATGAAGAGACTTATATAACCAAAAAATCATACTGGGAGACTTCAACACACCACTGAGAGTATTATACTGATCACTGAGGTAGAAAACTAACAATTACTTTTAGTTTAATTCAGGGCCTGAACTCAACAACTGACCAAATAGACCTAATAGACATCTACAGAAACTAAAGAGAGAAAGTCAAACTATTCCAGCTTTCAGATGATGTAATTCTAGAACTAGAAACTCCCACAGGTTCTACTCAGAAGCTCCTTGAGCTAATAAATAAATACAGGAAAGTTTCAGGACACAAAATTAATGTGCAAAAATTAGCAGCATTTGTATACACCAAGAACATCCAAGCTGAGAGTCAAATCAAGAATGCAATCCCATTCACAATTGCCACAAGAAGAATGAAACACATAGGAATACAGCTAATTGGAGAGGTAAGAAAGCTCTACAACAAGAATTACAAAACACTACTCAAAGAAATCAGAAATGACACAAAGAAACAGAAACACATTCCCTGTTCATGGACAGGAAGAAGCAATATTGTTAAAATGGTCATACTGCCCAAAGAAATTTATAGATTCAATGCTATTCCTATCAGACTACCAATGACACTATTTAAAGAATGAAAAAACATGATCTTAAAATTCACATAGAACCGAAAAAAGCTCAAATAGCCTAGGCAATTCTAAGCAAAAATAACAAAGCCTAAGGCAGGATGTTACAGGATTTCAAAGTATACTACAAGGCTACAGTGACCAAAATAGCATGGTATGGTACAGAAACAGACACATAGACCAATGGAACAGAATAAAGATCCCCGAAATAATGCTGAACCCCCATGATCATCAGGTCTTTGACAAAGTCAACAAAAACAAAAAATGGGGAAAGGATTGCCTATTCATTAGATAGTGCTAGGATAACTGGCTAACTATATGCAGAAGATCAAAACTAGACCCCTTACTTACACCATATATAAAAATCAACTCAAAATGGATTAAAGATCTAAATATAAATCTAAAACTATAAACATCCTGGATGATAACTTAGAAAACTGGACATAAGAACTGGCAAATATTTCATGCCAAATACACCAAAAGCAATTGCAACAAAGCAAAAATTGACAAATGGGACCTAATTAAACTAAAGTGCTTCAGTGCAGAAAAACAAAACAAACAACAACGTCAACACCACAATCTATCAACAGACTAAACAGACAACCTACAGAATGGGAGAATGTATTTGCAAACTACATATCTGATAAAGATCTAAATTCAGAATCCATAAAGAACTTAAGTTGACAAGCATAAAAGAAACAATCCCATTAAAAAGCGGCCAAAGGCATGAAGAGACACTTTTCAAAAGAAGACATACGTGCAGCATACAAGCATATGAAAAAAAAAATGCTCAGCATCACTAATCATTAGAGAAATCCAAATCAAAGCCAAAAAGTGATATCATCTCACATGAATTAGGATAGTTATTATTAAAACGTCAAAAAATAACAGATGCTGGTGAGGTTACAGAGAAAAGAGAACGCTTATACCCTGCTAGTGGGAATGTAAATTCATTCAGCCTTTATAGAAATCAGTTTGGCAATTTCTGAAAGGACTCAAAGCAAAGTTAACATTTAACCCAAAAATCCCATTATTGTGTATATACCCAAAGGGATATAAATTATTCTATCAAAAAGACACAGGCACACATATGTTCTCTGCAGCCTTATTTACAATAGCAAAGACATGTAATCAACCCAAACACCCATCAACAGCAGACTAGATAAAGAAAATGTAGTACATACATAGCATGGAATGCTGTGCATCCATAAAAATTAATGAGATCAGTTCCTTTAAGGATCATGCATGGAGCTGGAGGCCATTATCCTAAATGAACTCAACAGGAAAATAAAGCCAAATATTGCAGCTTGCCTATATAACAAATCTGCACATGTACACATGAAACTAAAAGTTAAAAAAAGAAATAATATTAAAATATATATAATGAAATTGCAATTTAATATGTAGTTTAAATATTAAACTATGTTTAAAAAATAAGTAGTTAGCAAACAAATAGTTAACAGAAAAAGAAATTTAAATAAATTATTTGGAATATAACAAACAGGAACAAAAGATGCAAAGTATGACACAGATTTAAAGAAAGTAACAAAATCTAACACATACGTAACAGAAATCCAGAAAAGTATACTGTAAAAAAATGGAGAAGGATTACGAAGAAATAATGAAAAGTAAATTCCAAAGGTTTTCAAAGTAAATACTCAGATCTAGACAGCACTGAAAAACTCAAGCATGGTACATTTAAAAATACTTTCTAAACAAATGATGCTGGAATGGTTATCCACATGTAAAAGAAAATGTATTTCTAGACATAGACCTTACATTGTTTACAGAAAAATAACACAGAAATTCAGAATGGATCATAAACGTTGCTGTTGCATGACTGTTTACGTCCACACAAAAGTGGTAAAATCCAAAATTCCAAAGTAATGGTAATAGGAGGTGAGGCCTTTGAGATATGATTAGGATGTAGGGCCAGAACCCTCATCAACGGAATTAGTGTCCCATAAAAGAGACTCCAGAGATATATCTGGCCCCTTCTGCCATGTGAGGTTACATTACAAAGTCAGCCATCTATGAACCAGGATGTTAGCTCTTACCAGATATCAATTCTCCTTGTGCCTTGATGAGAACTTCCCAGCCCTCAAAACTGTGAGAATTTCTTCTGTTTATAAGTCATTTAGTCTATGGCATTTTTGTTACAGAAGTTTGAATGAAATAATATAGATCAAATGTGAAGTGCAAAATAATGAGAGAAAAGAGAAAAAAGGAAGAAAGAACTGAAGGAAGGGAAAATATTGAGGTTATCATCAGAAGATTCACACTAAAGGAAAGTTTAACATACAATAGACAATGATTAATTTCATCACACATTAATTCTTGGCAAACATGTTATATTCAATACCAAGATCATTTACTACATTTAAAATGTAATTTGATGAGTCAAAAGTCAATTTAATCCATTTTCAGAGTAAAAAAATTCAGCATAATGTCTGACATATTTAAATACTGATTTTCATTTAATAAGTACTTGACTGAAGCATTTGTTTCCAATTTTAATTGCATAAAAGTGTTGAATTTAACATATGCATGTTAATAGTTGACACGTAACTTTACCGGGAAACTAAAGCCATGATATGAATACTATGCTAAATATAGTAAAAATGTGTTTTGTTTTGTTTTATTCCAATTATTAACCCTCTCCCTCTACAGTCCATGAATGGCAAGATAGTAATCACCCAAAGACTTCATTCATGTTTATTGGCTGTCAATCCCTTAGGATGCAAAACATATGATTACTTCCTTCACTGTTTTATTATTTTTGTTTATGTTATTGTTGGTTGGAAAGATTTAATACAATAACATACAACTTTTTTTTATATCAAATGCCTTGCCTGGGGAAAGTGTTTCTAGTAAAACTAAACTTTGTATGCTGTTAGTTGAACAGCTATAACCATCTTTCCCTTACATAATAAACATATTTATAACAATTATAGTGTTGATGCTGTACAAAATTGTATATATACACAGACACATGCACACTAAACTATGCATATATATTTTACAATGCAATATGACAAAACTATATATATACACATATATATAGAAATGCAGTCATTCATTGCTTAATAATGGGATACAATCTGATAAATGAGTCATTAGTCATTATTTTGTAGATGTGTGAATATCATTGAGTGTACTTACACAAACTTATATGGTACAGCCTACTACACATGTATATGGTCTGGTCTGTTGCTCCTAGGCTAAAAACCTGTGCCACGTTACTATACTGAGTACTGTAGGCAATTGAAACAAAATGGTATTTGTTTATCTAAAGCTAGCTAAACATATAATGGCACAGTAAAAATATGGTATTATAATTTTATGGGACAACCATTATATATATACAGTCCATCATTGGCATCATTATTCAGCACAGGATGTGTATATACTCAACCCTCCGTATTCATGGATTCCACATATGTGGATTCAATAAACTGTCAGTCAAAATTTTGAGGGGAAAAACCCTGTGTCTGCACTGGACATATACAGACTATTTATTGTCATAACACCCTAAATAATACAGTAAAATTATTTACATAACAGCATTTTATTAGGTACTGTAGGTCATCTAGACATTATTTAAAGCATATAGGAAGATGTGCATAGATTATATGAAATACTATGCCATTTTATATGAAGTACTTGAGTATTTACAAGTTTTGGTATTAACCTCCACAGATTGTGAGGGATGACTATATATTTTCACAGAAACATAAATATATATATAAATGTTTGTGGATATACACAAACATTTGGAAATATATTGCATGTTCGTGTGTGTGTGTGTGTGTGTGTGTGTGTGTGTGTGTGTGTGTGTGTGTATGGAAATATAAAGTAGTGGGTTCTTGAAACCTAAAGTTAAACAAGACATGCTCCATGGGGGAAAACATTGTAAAGAGAAGAGACATGTAAGACAACAATGGTATGGAATATTTCTAAAAATATATCATGAGGACACTTGGGGTCCCGAAGACCCTTTCATGGGATCTGGGAATTCAAATCTGTTTTATATAATATAACACTTTATTTGCCATTTTCACTCTCATTTTCTCATGATAACCATGAAGTTTTAAAAGGTTACATGTATTGTGAGTACATTGTTGCTCTGATGGGTAGCAAAATATGTATTCTTGTGTTTAAAAATATTATTTTAATTTCTAATAGAGTAATGTCAATAGATATAATCCACATAAACAGAAGCTCTTTGGAGTCCTCAATAATTTTAAGAGAGAAAAAGGGTCTTGAAAGCAAAAAAAAATTCAGAATCACATTTTTAGGTAGGACATGAATTCTACTGAGAAGTGCAAAAGGTGTTTATGGAAATGAGGAGAAAAATTAGTAAGAAAATTATAGTTTGTTAAGGGAGCAAGATGAAGGACTGCTAAAATAGACTCAGGTTAGCCCTGAAAATTCAGTCTTGTTTACCCTATCTTATTATTTCCCAATGACATGAAACCTATAGAGAGTGGGCAGGTCTCAAAAAGAGGAGAGATTTGTATATAATTTTGAGATGTCAACCAATAATATAGGTTCTAAGAATATGTGATTAAACAGGAAACAGATTACTTATACAGAGTTTTAGCTGAAATGAGTCTACCTAAGGGGCACATTTTTCTCCATACAAAGGGAGGTATTAACACCTTCCCAAGACCTGTTAAGGTGACAACTATGTAACTCTTTAATTAGGGCAATAGAGATTCCAATGTGGACATTTCATAATGCAATTGATAAGCTATGAACTGCCATTTTACTGAGTCATATTTCTTTCTTTCACTGTAAATGACGTAACTGACATGCTATGGACTGCCATTTTATTGAGACACATTATTTTCTTTCACTGTAAGTGACATATCTCAGATATCCTAAAATATAATTTAAAACTCTTAGTAAAATCAAATTTTCTTAAATTCATATACTACTATTTAGTAATTAAACTTATTTTAATAGTTAAATTTTAAATATGTTTAGTATCTAGATATTTGAGGCTTTTATACATGATGTTTGCATTCAAGGATCATGAGAGATTCAGAAGGTTAAAATCAAGCTTTTATTTGCCTAAGAAACAAGGTATGTTTGCCTCGCTTTTGACAGTATTATAAAAGGCATCACTGATGAAAATCACTTATACATATAAAGCCACTTCAACTGATGTAAAGAACATTGTTATTACCAATAAAAATAAGTGAGTCTTGTGATTTCTCATTCTCTCTCTTAAATAGATAGATTTCTCTTTCTCTCTCTCTCTGTGTGTGTGTGTGTGTGTGAATACTGTGCTTCAGTTTAGCTTAAGTGTTAATTTTGAGGTGTTGAAAATGCTGTGCACACTAAGGAAATTTTGAAGGATGGAGCATCGCCACTCTTCCATCCAATATTATTTAGTAAAATTATGCCTGACATGTTGCCCATTGTACTTACGATATTTACAATTTCTTAAGAAATTCTCTTCTCAAGAGGGAAATGATGCTAACAATGGCAACAAGACTTTTCTCCTTCATCTCTTCATTTTTCCTATCTATATTTTAAAAACTTCCTTTGCAATGAGTTTGTGTCCTTTGTAGGGACATGGATGCAGCTGGAAACCATCATTCTTAGCAAACTATCGCAAGAACAGAAAACCAAACACCGCATGTTCTCACTCATAGGTGGGAACTGAACAATGAGATCA
>NW_012114899.1:5844170-5865203 GCF_000951035.1 Colobus angolensis palliatus
GTTATGCACATGTACCCTAGAACTTAAAGTATAATAATAATAATAATAATAATAACTTCCTTTGCCAAAAACAACGCGTTAATAGTGTCACCATCTGAGTGTATTCTGTCAAAATATAGGATATAAAATTCACAAGTGTTATTAATATTTTTGGGTATTTCTTATTGATATTTTTAAGAATGATTTATAGTACTGTAGGTGATGTGCCATATATGAGACTATTTTCTCGACAATACTCTTTATATATACTTTGGATCAACTTTCATCTCGTCAGAATTATTGTTAATATATTTGACATTCCAATGGTTACAATATTTTTTAGTATAGAAATAGTAAGTAGAATTGCTTAGAAAAGGGAATGATATGTATGTATCCAAGAACCAAGTTACCTACCACCGAGAGCCTCTTGAAAACCTAAAAAAAGCAGCTTTGAGACTCTTGAGAGTTTAAACAAAGTGGTTTCAGGGGAGAGTCTACAACATTATGGTAACTGTGCACAAGAAACATCTTGGAACTCTTGATTTGAAAGTTTGAAAAAGCATTATTAACGAGTAATAGTATCTAATAAACGGCAAAATACATCTTCAATAGTGTGAATCTCACTCACCACAACAAAACCTATTCACTGAATATGACGGTGTTCCATGATAATGGAAAATAAATTCAAGAAGAAGGAAGTGAAAATGGCATGCAAAATAATCACTAATATTTACAATATAGGAGATGTACATCAAAACTGGCTGCCATTTACAGTCACTATAAGAGAACTTAACTTAAAAAGTTTGACATAAAAGAGTAAATAGAAACAAGTGGTGTAAAATTTATTTTTCTATGTAAATGTCAATTATTTGTGAAGATCAATATGGTTTATTAGGATGTTTGTTTCTCTTATTCTCTGGTTACCAAATTAAAAATTGAGATATTTTAGTATAAAATAGCAAAAGGTGATAAAGATAGATGTCTTTTATATAAACATTAAATACGATACTTTTGCTGTTCATTAAATAATGTTTTCTAGGTCTCACATTTTACGGCAGTTAATGAATATTTGATACTATTTAAGGTGTAAACCAAAAGCCAGATATCAAATAAAACTATAGTACTTGATTTGATTGTGAACTGGAAGAGGTCCCCCACTGGCAAAGGATAAAGCAAGTTGTGTGTCAATAACAAATAAGAGCTAAAATAAATAGAACTAGATCAAATTCATAACTTCAAAGTGACACTAAAAATGTATCTCATATTGATGACATTTGGAGGATACTAGAGAACCAAATTATTGATCATAAAACTAATCAATATCAGTAAAGAATAAAGTATCTTGCTGACGTGGTTTGGCTGTGTTCCCACCAAAATCTCATCTTGAACTGTAGCTCCCATAATTCCTCTGTGTTGTGAAAGGGACCCAGTGGGAGATAATTGAATCATGGGAGTGGTGTCCCCCACAATGTGCTCATAATAGTGAATACATCTCATAAGATCTGATGGCTTTATAAGGAGCTTCCTTTTCAGCTTGTCTCTAATTCTCTCTTTTGCCTGCAGCCATGTAAGATGTGACTTTTGCCTTCTGCCTTGATTATGAGACGTCTCCAGCCATGTGGAAATGTGAATCCATTAAACCTTTTTTCTTTTTTTTTTTTTTTTTGAGACGGAGTCTTGCTCTGTTGCCCAGGCTGGAGAATTACTCTGAGTCAGGTATGTATTTATCAGCAGCATGAAAACAGACTAATACACCTGCTTTTCCTTTATAAGATGTGCAAGAGACAGACTTACCACACATCTTTTACATGACAACAGAAAACTATTTCTTGAACACATACTCTTACTAGTTAATAAAACACATGGAAATCACCACTTTTAACATATAAAGATAGAGCTAACAAATATAATAAAATAATGTGGTAATTTGGAGTGTATAAATTATGCTCACAAAAACCTGAACCCAATTATAACTTTAACATCATAATAAGAGAGAGAACCCAGAATTTACGTGATCACCAATGCAAGTAACCAGCACCATAGAATAAATATTTCTGCAAACAAACAAATGAACAAGAACTCTGAATCAGATTAATACTTTCCTGATTTAGAGGAAATGTAGGGGAGAGAGGATGAGACTGGCAAAATTCAAAGTAAGGGGAACTCTACAGTATAAATCATCTTTTTTTGTTGTTGTTGTTGCTGGTTTGTTTCAATAAGTAAATTTCAAGAAATAAAAGAGGATGTATTTTAAATGGCAGGGAAGAGACAATTAAGAAAAATATGTGAACGTTTTAGTAAGCAAAATAATGGAAATCAGTAAATAATTGGGAGAACTGAGCACTGGTTAGTTTGGTTAATATTTGATGCTGTCAACAATTAACTTAATGTTTTAAATATTATGGTATTGTTATTTAAAGAGTTCATATCTTTTAGATATTTACAGAGGATATTATTTGATGTATTAAAATAATACAATTGTGTAGGTAAGCATAAAACAAGATTTTTCATGAACTAGTAATTACTCAAGTGTTGGGGGTGTGGAGCAGGAACATTGCAATTTCTTAAACTATTCCATTTCAGTGCCTGTTACATAATTTTTCTTAATAAAAATTTCAAGAAAAAAAAAAACTAAAGAAAACATAAAAGGAAACTTGATGGCCATGGTTCTTGAGCTTTTTTATGGAACTAGTCTTAAATGTAAAGGAATGTAAACCTTGGCAATCCTTGGAGGGGGAAAGGATTGTAAACACCATGCAAACTGGAAAGTTTATTATCCATTTATTTTAATATAAATGCTGTCATTTTTATGTTCCTTTCATTTTTCATCCTTTAAAATAAATACAATGATATTTTATTTCTAATAATTGTCATTTATATTTTTGGCTTGTTTATCCTTCTAGCACACCTCTTCAAGGCCTAGGAATAGGTATAGTCAGTGTGCCCATATGTAGCCGTTGAATTACCAGATGTTTGATTTTGTGAAATGCATTTGGTTTCCCATTTCCCTGATGTTCATAACTAGGGTGCTCCATATATATATATATAGGTTTCTTTTTTTTTTTGGACAGAGTTTCGCTCTTGTTGCCCAGGCTGGAGTGCAATGACGCGATCTCAGCTCATTGAAACCTCCGCCTCCCGGGTTCAAGTGTTTCTCCTGCCTCAGCCTCCCGAGTAGGTGGGATTACAAACATGTGCCACCATGCCCGACTAATTTTATATTTTTAGTAGAGACGTGGTTTCTCCATGTTGGTCAGGCTGGTCTCAAACTCCTGACCTCAGGTCATCCGACTGCCTCGGCCTCCTAAAGTGCTGGCATTACAGGCGCGCACCACTGTGCCTGGTCGGTTGCTCCATATTTTTATTTTTTTCTATCTGTATTGTATTTCGTTGTTTTTATTTTTATAAAGAGTAATGATTCTTAAACTGAGACTCTGAATGTCTGGTTTTCCACAATATTTAAAAAGTCTGATATTCCAATATCAAAAAAAACTAGATTGTTATTTATTTTGTAGTAATTTTATTTTGGTATGAAGATATTTTTAAAACATGGCTCTATGGAGAAAATAATAACCTCCTAGGTGCTAAAAATGTAGAGGATTATTTATGTACAGTATGCTGAATGCTTTAAAACAGAACTATTATTAGATTACACTTCCTCATATGTAGTCCCTGTATTTTAATATTGTCAACATTTGTCTTGAATATTTTCGTTACTAAAAACCTGTTATAACTGACTGAAATGAAGATAATTTATATTTAGGTCATCAAAATATTTAAGCAGTGGATTGCAATCTGCTGTGGGGTCTCAAACATAGTTGTACTTCTTCCTAAGTAACCACAGCCCCTTTTTGCTATTTGCTCTGATTCCCAAGAATAAGGACAAAACCCAGAATTGCAGCTCTCTCAATTTTTTCTTCTTTTCAACTTACATATAAGTTAATCAATGACCTCCCATTAGATCTGCCTCCATGAGGTATGGTACTACTGTCTTACTAAAAGATGGAGATATGGAGAGCCTGAGAAGGGGGAGGAAGGGGAAGAAGTGCTGGAGATTAAGAGAGGAACTGTGTGAAACATATGTGAGAGCGCCAGAGAGGGAAAGAGCAAAAGTGACTTTAAAGCAAAAAGAAAATGCTTGTTAGTTAAATGTTTACTGATTAGAAGATTAGCAGGGAGTGAAAAAATGAAAACACAAGAAAATTATATGATATTTAAAAATCTTTGAAAGACTTTCCCTTTCCTTGGTGATCCACACACTAACAGCTATCAGAGGTCAGCATGACGTAGGGATAATTGTTAGTAATTTGCTTGTGGTAATCAAGCAAGTTTAAAGAGATATTTCTAGATAAATCAATAGCAAAGCATTAGTGACAGGTTGGAAAGACCAGAGAGTTCAGAGTCACACAGAAAATGTGCAGTTTATTATTATAGTTGTCCGGCCCACTTACCATAGGAAATTATAAACTATGATTTTTTTAATCTAAATCTAAAAACACAGTTAGAAGATGGGTCGTGCTGCAAAGATGACCTTTCTCTTGAGAAAGGGGGTAACTTGTAGTTCCTCATAATAGCTATAGTTTTAAATGTTATATGATTTAATATCATTTGAGAAGCTTGTTTAAAAAGCAGATTCCTTAGTCTTTAGACCCATGCAAATTTTATGATTCAATGACATTGAGGTGGTGCTCATTTTTGTCGATCTGTGTACCACGACTTTAAAAATACTTCTCTTGAATGAGGTTTCTCGATCTCAGAACTATTGACATTTTGGCCCAGATAGTTCTTTGTTGTGGGGAACTGGTTTATGTATTGTAGGATATGATGGGTTTCAGCACATGCTATCCCAAAATATGGTACCTTGGTATTTGGAAAAAAAACAATAGAAGTTGGAAGTTCTCTCTGACTTTCTCCCTTGCAGCAGGGCATAAAACAATTCTCTGGGCCAGGTGCAGTGGCTCATACCTGTAATCCCAGCACTTTGGGAGGGTAACACAGGTGGATCACAAGGTCAAGGGATTGAGATCATCCCGGCCAACATGGTGAAACCCCCTCTCTACTAAAAATACAAAAATTACCTGGGCATGGTGGCACGCACATGTAGTCCCAACTACTCAGGATGCTGAGGCAGGACAATTGCTTGAACCCAGGAGGCAGAGGTTGCAGCGAGCCAAGGTCGCGCCAGTGCACTCCAGCCTGGTAACAGAGCTAGACTCTGTCTTAAATAAATAAATAAAAATTATCTGATCTTCCTCTAAAGTAATTCATAAAACCTTTATTCCAGAGGGTCTATCCTATCCTATATGCAGAGGAAAGTAATGTCCTTATTTCTGAAGACACGGAGACACTAAAAAGAATTTGAATAAACAGGTATTGCTAAATTCCATCCTCCACCCTTTCACCCCCCATCCCCATTTATTACTATTAGATCAGACCCCTTCGCTCTCCAAACAAACTTCTCTACAACTGTCCATGAAAAACACAGTTTTCCGTTTCTTTATTTCTGAAGGTTCCCATGTTACTTAAAACTTGTATTAAATAAGTACAATAATCTGTATGCTTTTCTCTTGTTAATCTGTTTTTTATCATATGGGAGTCTCAGCCATGAATGTAGCAATTGGTGAGGAAATACCTCTTTTCTGTGCTACAAATGTTTAGCAGCATCACTGGCCTCTACCCACTAGATGCCAATAGCAGCCCTGACTTCAACTCCCTCAGTTGTAACAGCTAAAAGTCTCTCCATGCAGTGTCAAATACCCACCAGTGCATAATTGTTTCCAGTTGAGGATCTCAAAAAGTATAAGGAGTTTTAAGGCAGAGTCTGCTATTTCAGAAAAACAAAATAAGAAATACAGAGTCTCAAGATGAAAAACAAAACTAAAATCTCCGATGATAAAATGAAAAATAAAACAGGCAGAAGAGTGGGTTGGGTTGAAGAAGAAAATTATGGTTCTACTGGAGCCAGATGGTAAATATGAAACTTTTCACACAGAACATTATTTCCACAAGAAGAGTTGTCTGTAATACCACAGAACAGCAATACTGAAAGGAATCATACCCAGGGTCAAGAATATAAAAATGCATCGCCCTGTAATCCCAGCACTTTGGGAGGCCGAGACGGGCGGATCACGAGGTCAGGAGATCGAGACCATCCTGACTAACACGGTGAAACCCCGTCTCTACTAAAAAAAAATACAAAAAAACTAGCCGGGCGAGGTGGTGGGTGCCTGTAGTCCCAGCTACTCCGGAGGCTGAGGCAGGAGAATAGCATGAACCCAGGAGGCGGAGCTTGCAGTGAGCTGAGATCCGGCCACTGCACTCCAGCCTGGGCGACAGAGCGAGACTCCGTCTCAAAAAAAAAAAAAAAAAAAAAAAAAAAAAAAAAATGCATCGCTGACCTCAAACTTCATCAGTATGCCTGCTGTGTTATCCCTTGTCTCTGCTTCCAAAGCCCCATAGATTAAACTAACTCCATTTATTCCTTCTTCCAATTTATAATTGTAATGTGGGAAAGAATGATATGAAAAGAATCTGATATTAACTATGGTAACATACTAGAATGTGTGGTCCTTGGCAAGGGATTCATTTATAAAATTTGTATCAGGCTTTCTGATTCGGCAAAGTATACTTTGGATAGGGTAAAGAATATCAAAGGTAATTAATAGTTTCATATCAGTCTCCACATGTTGGTCTCTAATAATATATTAGAAAGCTCTGTTGTAGAACATGACCTTTTTAACATTTATTAATGAGTTTAGCAAAGATGTAGAAGGTGCATTTATCACATTTTCCATGGATGAAAAAATTAAGGGATAGTGGTGACAGAATAAAAATATCCTAAGTAGGTATAAGAATGAAAGGAAATAATTAACAAAGTATAAAGACAATTCACAGAATGGGAGAAACATCTTTAAAAACTATCCATCTGACAAGGGCTTAATAACCAGAATACATTAGGAGCTCAAACAATTCAACAGGAAAAAATGATCTAATTAAAAAATAGCAAAAGGTCTCTAGACATTTATCAAAAGAAGAGATACAAATAGCCAAAAAGTATATGAAAAAAGTTCAACATTAATAATCATTAGAGAAATGCAAATCATAATTACAATGAGATACCATCTCACCCCAGTTAAAATGATTTTATCCCAACAACAGGCAATAATGAATGCAGGACAGGATGTGGTGAAAGGGGAGCTCTCACACACTGTTGGTCGGAATGTAAGTTAGTACAACCACAACAGTATAAATGTTCCTCAAAAAAAACACTAAAAATAAAATTACTATATGATCCAGCAATCCCACTTCTGGGTGTATATCTGAAAAAAAGGAAATCAACATGTTGGAAAGATATCTGCACTCCTATGCTTACTGTATGACTATTCCCAATGACCAAGATATGGAATCAACTGAATTGTCTATCAACAGATAAATCAATAAATAGCAGGTAGTACATATACACAACAGAATACTATTCTTAAAATTCTTATTATTAAAATCATGGCCAGGCACAGTGGCTCACGCCTGTATCCCCGCACTTTGGGAGGCCAAGACAGGTGGATCACTTGAGGTCAGGAGTTCGAGACAAGCTTGGCCAACATGGTGAAATCCTGTCTCTACTAATAATACAAAAATTAACCGAGAGTAGTGGGGTGCATCCCTGCTACTTGGGAGGCTGAGGCAGGAGAACCGCTTGGACCCAGGAGGCAGATGTTGCAGTGAGCCAAGATCATACCACTGCACTCCAGTTCAGGTGACAGACACTGAGACTCCATCTCAAAAAATAAACAAACAAACAAGCAAACAAATGAACAAAACATGCTTTGATTGGCAACTATGTGGACAGAACTGGAGGACATTATATTAAGTGATGTAAGTCAGGCACTGTAAAACAAATGTTGCATGTTCTTATTCATATATGAGAGCTAAAAAACAAAAAAATAAAGAGAGAAAGACTCCTCTGGAGTAAAATTATTGTTACCAGAGGCTGGGAAGAGTAGCTGGTAGAGGGGGTAAAGATAGGTCGTCTAGTGGGTACAAAAATACAGTTAGATAGAATGAATAAGATCCAGTATTTGGTAGCACAATAGTGTAATTATAGTTAACAAGAATCTATTATGTATTTTAAAATACTGAAAGAGTGGAAGTGGAATTTTCTTAATGTGAAGGAATGGTAAATGCTTGCAGTTCTGAATATCCCAATTACCCTGATTTAATTATTACAAACTGTATGCCTGTATTAAAACATCACATGTGTCCAATACAAGCATACAACCATTATGTAACCACAGCAATTATGTAGCCATAACAATTAACAACAACAACAAATGATTCACTACAATGAAGACATTTGGAGTAACCTGCTGTCGGACCAAGGATCTAGTCATAAGGATGTAGGATAGTGAATTCTGATTCTGTACATGGAACATGTATAACAAGATGTAAGTGTTCGATTGAACTAAAGCAATGCATTTTAACAGCATAGTGGAAAAACAAAAATGCCAGTGTATTTTTTAGTTGCATTAATCATGTATAAATAAAGGATACAAAAGGTCTTTCTATGCTGCATTGGTCAGATCACATCAAGAGTTTTATAGTTTCACGTCACATATGAAAAATAACATTGAGAAATTAGAACACACCCAGAACTCTATAAATAAAATGATAAACTGTTTTGAAGCCATCTTACAGAAGGACTGATTGACAGTCCAGACTGAAAAATAGCAAATTGGATCTTGCCAGCTTTTAGTTAAAAATTGGCCACTCATGTCTGATTTTAAATAAAAATTTATGAAAAACACTTGAGTACATGGAAAGGTGTATAAAGAGAAATCAGTATTAAGCCAAGTATAATCTAACTTTATTGTTTTCTTTAGTCCACTTTGGCTAAGGAGGGAGCTTTGTTCCACCAATGAAATCTTACCTGGAAACATTAAACAAAGAAAAAAAAAATAGCTGTTTTTTGAAAGAGAAAGATAAAGAGACTGCCCTATCTTATCTACACAATTCTGTAGAGCATTATACAAAAGTGACTCTTATTAATTGAATTGTATATTTTTAAATTTCCATTTAGTATTAAGAAGCTAATGTTTAAATAGAGAAAAGTATAGATTATATAAAATGTATATATGGACACTCAGACACACATACATATATACTACCAATATACTTCATGTAACATATACTACAAAATATAATCTGTATAACTGTATATATATAAAATACACATACTAATATAATATACATATATATTAAATTTCATATATCTTATATATGGTATTTTTACATTTATTAGGGTCACCATAAGAGCACATAACCTGGTTTACATGGAACAATGTTGGTTTATACCTGTAGCACTGGAGTGATTTTTGCAGCAGCTCCTACACCCAAAATTATCCTGGTATAGATGATAAAGTATATGGTTTTGTTATGATGAGAAACTAACCATCTCATACTAGATTACTCAGTGTGCATTTGTTATGTTTGAGGGACTATGCCGCAATCACATAAAACTTCATGTATCTGCATGCAATAGTGTTTTTGAGAATTTTTTTAAATTATGAAAATCAGCAGTATAATACATTTGTATACAACAAATATCTTATTGTTAGTAATCTTCTTTTCAATAAATAATATTACTAAATAAATAACTAAAGCAGTTCAGAAAATCAAGAATCTTTTCTCTCAAGTATAAAAATAAGAGTGGAAAGATTTTATATTTTATTAATGATAACATGAAGTATGATGATGAATCTATGAGATTTTATAATAATTCAGCCAAATGAGTTTTATGTAACAAACATTTATACTTCTCAAGATTAAAGAAATTTCATGGATTTATTGTGCCTAATAATTAGAGGCTGATTTGATAAGCTCAGTGACTTATTCACTTAGAATATATCTTGTGATTCACATTGTTATAGACTATAATTTGTCAAAATACCCCAGGATTCCAAATTTTACACAATTTGAAATCTCATTTTCTTTTGTTTTGTTTTCTTTTTCTCTATGGTAGAACTTTTAAAGCTTTTTCATTCACCTTCAATTTTTAAAATCACATCAAAGCTCTTAATAGTAAATTTAATTAGCCAAATAGTGGAGATTAAGTGCTTAAATAATACATGTCAAGATATAACACCCTTGGTACAAAATCAAGCTCTTACACATTATATTTAAAAGCCCTTTCTTTCACATTTAAAAGCTACTATAATTCTCTACTGTACCTACCATCAGTAGACTCATCTAATATACACATTTATCTTATGTAAAATTATTTTTAAAAACATATAAGCAATAGGAATAATACGATTTATGAAAAAAATCTTTACTTACAATATTTATGAAAGTAACTGTCATACTCAATGACAAATCGGAATGTAATAAAATGTAAGAGTTTAACAAGAATTTGCTTTGTAAGCTACTAATACTAGTAAAAGTGTTTATTTAGTAATTGCCATTTTAAGCATTAATTATTCTAAACACCTTGCATATATCAGCTTTGTATCAATGTCCAAAGCCATCTTATGAGGTAGACACTATTATTTTTCACATATTCTAGATGAGCAACCTTTGTTTTTGAGACAGAGTCTCTCCCTGTCACCTGGCTGGAGTGCAGTGACGCGATCTTGGCTCACTACAACCACTGCCTCCCGGGTTCAAGCCATTCTCCTGCCTCAGTCTCCCGAGTAGCTGGGACACCATGCCCAGCTAATTTTTTCGTTTTGTTTGTTTTTGTTTTTGTTTGTTTGCTTTTAGTAGAGACGGGGTTTCGCCATGTTGGCCAGGATGGTCTCGATCTGACCTCGTCATTCACCCACCTCAGTCACCCAAACAGCTGGGATTATAGGCATGAGCCACTGCCCCCGGCCCCCGGCTGCAACTCTTTTTTTTAATTTGGATTATCAATTAGATTTGAACAGGATTAGATCACTAGTAGAACAGATATTAACATCAAAAAAGTAATATTCCCAAGAAAATAAATCTTTCCATGGTATTTGAATATGTATATTGTTAATGGCAAAAATAAAATTTTATTTTCCCTGAATCAATTTTTTTAACACTTCTTTTAAGTAGCATTTTTTTTCTGTTTTGCTTTTGTGTTGTGAATGACCTACAAGACTATACCCATTTTTTCAGATTTCTTTAGAGTAGTTATATGATTAATACATTTGGAAAATCATTATTCAAATCTTATGATCAAATTGTACATTATATTAAAGCACATAAAATGTTATAAAGCATTTAATTTATAAGTAGTTTATATATTTTGTCTTATCTGTCTTTTCTAATATTCTAGAAATTGGAGAAATTATGTTAGGCCATAGAATTCTGCATAGTAATATAAATCTGTGTTTGTTTTAATTTTTATTATTTAATTATTTATTTTTTAGGTTTTAAATTTTTTAATAGGTGGGGTCTTGCTGTGTTTCCCAGGCTGGCCTTAAACTCCTGGGCTCAAGCAATCCTCCTGCTTCAGTCTCCCAAGTAGTTGGGACTACAGATGTGAATCATCGTGCCTGTGGTTGTTTTAAATAGATAACCAGGCTTTTAATTTCTTGCCACACTGATTTTGGCAGGACTAAAATTAGAAGCAGCATCTCTCCTGGTCTTACAATATGATGGACTCCTTAACAAAATTCTCCCAGTGTCTCACAGACTCTTCTTTAAGGGAGATGAAAGGTACCTCTGAGAAGAAAGAAGCTGAGGAGGACACATTTCTGGAGACTAGAGAGAGAGAAAAGGTGGTATTTTGTTTTACAAACATCAGGGACTTGGGTTTTGTCTTTTCTCCAGGAGGACCTGAGAGTGTAAAGGCTGTGAACTGTTTCTAGGAAGCCTGAGTCCTTCCAGTATGATGGATCTTACACTCAAATTTCCTATACTCCAAATTTGGAATGGGAAGAACGAATGCATAGAGGCATAAGGAACCATGCAGGACAGAACAAAGTGCTTTTTCTCTTCCTTGGCTTCGACACAATTTTAGCAGGCCAAATTGGGTGGGAGCGAGTAAAACATTTAATGAGTACATTTGAGTTTGTAGCCAGCTTGAAATGAGAAATTCTTGAAAGCAGAATAAGATAATTTACCAAACTAAGGAATTAAAAGATGTTTTCAGTCAAGTCAGAGTGAAACGCATGATGTCTACAATTGTGAAAAACAGAGATATATGTATGCTATAAAAAACAAACAAACAAACAAACAAAATAACTTTTACTTCAGCATTAATTGATGGTATGACCCGGAATTGAAATGTTAACATCTTTAGAGATGACCTTTATCTCCTTGTGCTTTTTTCCATCTGTTCTATTCTCTGCCCTCTACCAAATATCTTTCTCTCTTTACTCACGGCTTCTTTTTCACTCTGATCTATTATCTTTTCACATGTCACCTCTTCTTACCTTATTTATATAATAATCTTTCTTTCTTCCCCCAATATAACTGGCAAGATTCCTTTAGTCAACAGTACAAATATCTGAAAAAGAGGTTCTGATTGATTCAGCTCATCTTGAAAAAAAAAAAAAAAAAGAAAAATCACATGCTTAAGGTCTTGGGTCACTAAATAATATGTGTATTGACTGGTGGTGTAGCTTTTATCCAACTCTGATCAATATGCATTAGCTGACGGGGAAGTAAAGGATTTACATGGTTCAAACTTTTATTAATTTATTCAAACAAGCAAACAAATAACTATTGAACACATATTACGTGCCAGGCATGTTCTATGCACAGTCAATAAAATAGTTAGAAAAACAGAAAAAAACTCAATGCCTTCAAAAAGCTTACATGGTAAGTTTTAAAATAACCACACTTAATATGTTAAATATATTGAATGATATTTGGTGGAGACTGCAGAGAAAAATAAAACATAATAAGTGATAAAGAGGATATGTTATAATTTTAGGTAGGATGAATGAGGAGATATTTATTGGAGAGGTAATATTTGAATACACAGTTGAAGGAAGTGAGCAAACAAGTCATAGAGATACCAGGCAGAAAAGCCTTACAGGAAGAATGAGATGAAATATATGTGTGTTCATATGGAAGTGTGCCTGGCAATATTTAAGGAATATTAAGAAATGCATTGTGGCTGGAAGGAGGTGGTGAGCCTGGAAGAGATTATAGGAGTAAATGTTTTGTAAATCATTGTGATTATCATGGTTTTTAATCAGAGAGACATTGATAGCCATTAGAAAATTTCCATCAGAGAAGGCACACATTTGGATTTGGTATGAAGAGATTTCTATTCTAGCTACTCTTTTATGAATAAAATTCAAGGGGTTCAGGGGAAAGCAGAGAGATACATGAGGAGTTTATAGCAGTAATTTAAGGCAGAGAAGACAGTGACTAGGACCAGAACAAGAAGGGGTCAAACATACTCTGAAGATAAAATCAAAACTTTTCACTAACAGATTTTACATGATGTGGGAATAAAAGAGGACAGTCAAAGATTACCTGAAAGAGATTGTTGGTCCATGCAACTAGTAGGAGGGAATAGCTGTATACTGAGATGGGAAAGACTTGACAGAATCAGCTTTAGAGGAAAAATAATCAGAAGCTCAGTTTGAGTCAGATTATATTTGAGATATTCAAGCAGAGATGGCTAATAGGCAGTTGATTGAAGACTTCAAGGAATAGGTCCGTGCTTGAAAAAGAAATTTAAGAGTAATTACTCTATGGATTGGATTTAAAGTTCCTGACTGAAAGACATAATCAAGGGAATTCATATGCGCTAAAGAAAAAAGGTCCAAGGGTTACACTCTGGGTCTGCCAGAGCAGATAGGATAACACCATAAAGTTGTACTTAGAAAGCAATGGGTAACATAATGCTACACATTACAGTATTTTATTGACTCTCTTTATCTACCTTTTGAAGGATTTTGCATATTTGTTTTCTGGGTCATCATTCAGCTCAAGCAAAAAAAACTGAGAATAGAGATTTTTTAAGAAGTCTCTCACTGTATCTCTCTAGTGTATCATTTCAGTATCCTTTTTACCCAAATGATTCATCTTCAACAATCATCTGTCCTATGGACTCTTACTAATATCTACTGAAATTTCACTAGCAGTTCTCATTTTTCCTTTATATCCTCTCTAAAAATGATCAAGAAGTCATCTCTCTCTCTAAGAGTCTGTTATATCGTTTCACACCCAATATATTCATCATTACTAAAATATATTTTCTGATTAATCCCAATGATTTTGTAATCAGGACTTGTTGATTTGTCCTTATATTCAGAACTAGTGATCCCTTCAAAATGACTTCATTTTTCTTCACATTTTTTGATGACTGCCCCTTCTTTTCTCCTTTTCCATTGTTGAGAAATGAGGAGGTAGCCATAATTTCCTACGAATCTTGCCGTTCCTCTCAGCGTCCTTCTATTTCCTCCATTTTAATGGCAGATTCTTCCACTCTATCTTCTCATCTCTTCATATCTGTGGATCTTTATACTTGTACTTGGCAACCACTTGTGTAAACATCTGGAGAAGCTGTTCATCTGCAGCTTTCTGTGTTGAATCATGCTGGTTTTATTCTATTCTAATCTCTATTTCTAGCTCCAGTCTCTCTCAAAATGGAAAATGTCTCCATAAGTAGTTCCGTTTTAAACAACTCCTTCAGGCTATAAGTTATAATGACATAACTTGATTTTGATACATGAATTCCCCAAACAATATTTGAATTTATTCTTGAAATATATTGCATATTGTGAAAGGCAGATAAAGAAATATCTTGTGAAACTGAGCCCAAAAATGCATATTTTGAAAATCATTTTTTTACTGAAGAACTTGAATTTGCACGTTTTCAGATTATGCTATGATTTCATTTAGTTGCTTAACATTTCCATCATACACTAGAGAGATTATCAGAAGAATATTTCCTGACTATTTTCCAGAAGGCAATATATTATTCTATTATTTTCTGGAATATTGAGGTTCATATTTGTGATAATTGTTTCACTAATATAGTAAACAATCTTAAAATATAAGTTATTTCACATAAAGATGTATTTTTGCCTTTAGCTAAATATAGACTTATAGATTAAAATTTCAAAGCAGTACTTTTTTTCAGGTTATATTTCTGAGATACTAATGTTGTGAAGCAATCTTAAAGATATGGTAAAAAACATTGTCATATACTCTTGGGAAACACACTATCTTTTTATTTTTATCGATGTATTCATTGGGTATCTCATTGTGGATTTTACTTATATTTCCTTAATGATCAATTTCATTGAATAACTTTTTATGTACTTTTGGCCACTTATATATATTCTTTGTGGAAATGTTTATTAAAGTCCTTTTTATTCTTTTTTTTTATTGGGGTGGTTTTTTTTTGTTCTTGTTGAATTGTAGGACTATTTGTTTACTGTGGGTATTAAACCCTTATAAGATATGTGCTTTGCAAATATTTTCTCCCAATCTGTAAGTTGCCTTTCCACAGTTTTGATAATGTTCCTTGATGCACAAAAGTTGTAAATTTTCACAGTCCAATTCATCTACTTTTTCCTTTGTTGCTCATATTTTTGGTGTCAAAAGAATCCATTGCCAAACCCAACATCATAAACATTAATGCATATGTTTTCTCCTAGGAGATCTACAGTTTTAGCTCCTAAATTTACATTGTTGAACAGTTGTGACTCAATTTTCATATATGAATGAAGTAGGTGTCCAGCTTCAGTCTTTTGCATGTGGTTAGCCAGTTGTCCCAGCATGATTTGTTGAGGAGACTATTCTTTCCCAACTGAATGATCTTGACACCCTTGTTGAAAAGAAATTGGCCATAGATGTTTATTTCTGCACTCTCAATTCTATTTCATTGGTCTATGTATTTATTATTATGCCAATACTATATTCTTTTGACTACTGTAGCCTTGTAATAGGTTTTGAAATCAGGAAGTGGGAATCCTTCCACTTTGCTTTTCTTTTTCAGTATTATTTTGGTCATTCAGGGCCTCTTGCAGTTCCATATGAATTTGAGAACTTACTCATGTAACCAAATACCACCCGTACCCCAATAACTCATGGAAAAATACGAAAATAAAATAATTATATTTATAATAGTGCCAAAAAGAAGAAAATTCCTAAACATACATTTAAACAAGAGGTGAGAGACTTGTACACTGGAAACTATAAAACACTGTAGAAATTAAAGACGACCTAAATAAATGGAAAGATATCTCATATTCATGGATTGAAATGCTTAATATTGTTAAGCTGGCAGTCTGAAATTAGTCCATAGACTCAATGCAAGCTCCATCAAAATTCTAACAGTCTTTTGGGCAAAAATGGAAAAAACACTTTTTATGAAAAAAAGTCAAATGATCGATTACGCATTAGCACTATAAGAACTCAAGGCTTCTACTCAAAACAAAACAAACAAACAGAAACCTACTTAACAAGATTTAGTCCATATTGCAAGCCTATATAACTACAAAACTCCTTTTAAAATAAACAATAAAACTTACTGATCTCTGGGGCCTGAAGCTCTACCTCCACAACTTCCCATTTAAAGCAGAGTAGCAAAGATCAGTTTAATGCATAGTTTGCTCATATAATGTTTGTGAATATTGAAGTATGTTAGTATCATGCCTGACACATGTTATGCATTCAATAGTTTAATTATTAGCATCATGAACAGTTGCTGACTTTCAGGTAAAAATGCTTTTTATAATATAGATGAAATGATAAAATCATATAAATAATAACCTCTGTTCTAATTTGAATTATCTATTTAAATGATGTTTCATTTGTTTTATATTTTATTATTAATAAAATAAAATGTGTCATTCATTGATCCATTATTTTTTTACAAACCAATGAACAACATAAGTGTACATTGCATTGAATTTATTATTGCAGCTGAAGATTTAATTTTTAACTCAGATATTTAAATTGTACCTTTTAAGATAATTAGTGGCAATTATTTGTACACAAAAGAGTCATCATGTTTTAATTAACTATTTCTTCAGTAAATATGATTTAATGAACCATAATGGTATATTTTCAGATTAAAGTCTTTACTTTCTTACCTTCTTATGTCAGGATGATCCTTCCAAGCCTTCAAGAAGCTTACAAATGAGTATGTGTGTTGTGGGAGATGGGGTTCAGACATTTAGCTAGATTATTGTAGAAATTCAGGTATAGAATAGATGTGATCTCCCATAGAAGACAATACAGAAGAAAGGATGTTAAAGATTAGTACAATTATTTAAATGTCTAAGGAGAGAAAGATATTTAGATGTAGGAAACAGTATGTATGAAGCCACTGAGGCATGAATCTGAATGGTGTATTCAGAGAACTAAATTGAGTTTCACATTGTGATATAGGGGTGTGTCCTCATACTTGTCCCACATTCAGGGCATCAGATGACATTTGCAGAAATTGTTAGAGGCCCAATGATTAAGGTACATGGACCATGTTAAAAATCTCAGTATGAGCGGGGCACGGTGGCTTACGCCTGTAATCCCAGCACTTTGGGAGGCTGAAGTAGGCGGATCACCGAGACCATCCTGGCTAACATGGTAAAACCCTATCTCTACTAAAAATACCAAAAAAAAAAAAAAAAAAAAAAAAAAATTAGCCAGTTTGTAATCCCAGCTACTCGGGAGGCTGAGGCAGGAGAATCGCTTGAACCCAGGAGGTGGAGTTTGCAAGGTTGAAATGAGCTGAGATTGTGCCACTCTACTCCAGTCTGAGCGACAGAGCAACACTCTGTCTCAAAAAAACAAAAAACAAACAAAACAAAACAAAAAATCTCAGTATGTTATAGGTGTTGGAGAACTATTAAAAGATTTGAGTGTGGTAAGGACATGTAAGCTTGCGTTTAAGATCTAGCAATCTACATTTTGTGAGATGTTCAGCATGTAGGAAGACAAGTTAGAAACTAATATTGCTGTAGCTTAAATGAAGAATGTATATATAACTACAGAAAAGATAGAATGAATTACAAATATGTGTATTAGAATAGGTAGGGTTTAGTTGTTGCTTAGATTTACGAGGTTATAAAATGAAACTATTAAGTGAGATTTCCAGATTTCTAGTTTACTTAGGTTTTTCGTGACTTTTATTTAGATTGTAGTTTAGCCTCTTGGAAGCATAATGGAGATTGAACCGAAACAGAAGGGACATGATTAAATTCAGCTGCATATCTTTAGCAGCTAGTTCCTTATATGTGTGTTAGAGCTTGACTTGAAATTGGTGCTAGTTCATTATAGAAAATCAATTTTATTGATTCTAAATCAATGGAAGTGAATATAATCACCCAATATAGGGAAAAAGTAGCGAGGTAAGAGAAGAGGGCCAAAAATAGAAACTCATGGAAAAAATAGAATGTATGGATTAGATTACTTATAAAAGGAATCAAGAGAAAACCCAGAAAAGGATACTGGACTAGAATCAATATACAAGTGACTTCATACATATTATCTCATTTATGTTTAACAGAAAACACACGCCGACAGATAAAACAGGTAATTTGATCCACATTTTAAAGAAAAATAATTTAGGTCTCAGAGTTTCATATTATTCTTTTTTACAATGCTACAATATTACTTCTTTCTGTTTCTTTGTATTAAAATCTCTCAAATACACTATGTTCTAATAATGTGTGTCTATATATATATGGTCATAGTTATAGTTATATTGGTACTTATTTTTGATAAAATAAGTTATCTTTTAATCATATTTTCAGGAAAATTCTATTTGCTATCCATGACATAATTAAAATATACTGAAAGCCAGTATACCCATTCATGGTGATGCCTGGTACCTTGCTGCTTAAAAACTAGCAGTATATCTCTGTGTCGGATGTTATATACCACCTCAAGGCTCTCAGAGTGCCATCCATCATCATGTTCTATAAAATGAAAGCTGAACCATTTTACTGTGAGAATAATTATATAGCACCACTTCAAAGCCCTAAGCCAGAGTTGAACTATGGCAATTCCTCCACCCTCTTGTCAGTCTTGTACTCTATAAATCAGACCTATATGATTGCTGAAAACATCAGCTAAAATTTACAGTAGTTTAAAAACTCAAGGGTAGAAAAAGCAATTTTTTTCAATTCCTCATTTTATTTGCAATGGTACATTGTCCCTGATACTCCAATTTTCTTGTGTTGTGTGATACTCGTTTATTCTTGCTTTGAAGATCTTCATGTTTTGTATAACAATTTACTTTGCATTCATAAGATGTTTTATTATTTGCAATATTCTTATACATTCTACTGAATAAATTTCCAAAATTTTGAGGATTTTTTTCAAGTTATACATATATGTAAGTCAAATAAATTATATTTAGTTTTGTTATTAGTAATAGTAATATGATAAATAGTTTTTAATGCTGCTTGTTCTGTTTATTGTGGATATTAACAGTCATTAGATTACTCACCATAATTAACCTGTGAACAAACACTGATAAGTAAGGAGGGTATATAAAATAAGATGTAAAACTATTAAAAAAACAAAAAACTCTAACGACACACAGAATAGAATTGTGATGCCAGATTCACAAACTTTAGTTAAACTAACAAATAACCTGCTATTTTTTGACACATGTAACACTACACAATAGCTCATTGGTTATTTCTAACCCATACAAATTAAACATATAAATACTTATGTGGAAGAGGTAATAAATAGTCTTGATGAAAGAGCTAAACAGTTATAGATATTTAAAAAGTATCAAAGACAAATGAACAAATCTGTTGGTCTCAAATATAGAAGTGTTGCATGTGTACTCATTGCAATTAAGAAGAAACACTCTTTTTATCCAAAATTATGTCTGAATCTTTCTCCTACAATCAGAAATTCTGTGTGGTCAGGAATATGGAAGTAAGAATGTAGCTTTATAATTGATCTTGATTTTCTTCTGAGAATCAGCTTTCCCTTAATTTTTATAATATACTCTAATTTTAATTTGAGGTTTATGTGGATCCAGAAAAAATTATCATAGAATGAAACCTCCTTTAGATACGTAAATTCCATTGAATGATCCAATGTCGAGCTTGTTGTCAAACTGAAAACATTGAATCTCAGGACGTTCGTAGTGAATGCAAAAAGCAAAACAAGCAAACGAATTACCCCACACATTTCGGAATCATGCAATATGCGTTTAACTAAGCCCAAGTTATTCCTATCTTTGGACTTTTTACTCACTCTAGAATCACAGGTTAATATATTAGTTTAATATAGTCTAAATAGAGTATTATTTCTTACAGACAGGAGCATTTTGAGTGATGTAGGTCCACCTTGGTTGCTCACGGTTCCTATGAGATGAAAGTTTAGGTGACTGAGAGCAGAGAATCCAGGAGAAGTTGGGACATTAGAGATACAGTCAGAATAGGTTATCATAAATTAGAAGGAGGGTAAAAAGATTAAAGTGAGTTGAGCACGGTGACTCACACATGTAATCCCAGCACTTTGGGAGGCTGAAGTGGGAGGATCACTTGAGCTCAGGAGTTTGAGACCAGCCTGGGCAACATTGCAAAACCCTGTCTCTACAAAAAAATACAAAAAATTTAGCCAGCAACTTGGGAGGCTGTGTGGGGAGGATTGCTTGAACCTAGCAGTTGGAGGTTGCAGTGAGATGAGATCGTGCCACTGCACTCCAGCCTGGGGAATAGAGGGAGACTGGCAAATAAGAATATAAATAAATAAAAAAATTAAAAAAAAGATTATAGTGGAAGTTTTTTACATAAAGGGGAAGGCAGTTTATTTATATGCAAAGCTATAAAACATGCTGAGGTAATCCTTAGTAAGTCAAGAGCTAGTGAACTGTTGGTTTTTACTTCAAACAGAAATAATGAACCTGAGCTAGTATAGTTATTAACATTAAAGCCTCCTGAAACACATAAATTAGTACAATAAAACTAATTATCAATGGTTTAAGCAATCATAAATTATACACACATAAATAAATAATACTATTTTTTATTGTATGTTAAATTATTTTTAGGACAAAAATTAGTTGTTTAGTTCTACACATGTACTTCAGCAATAGGATGCAGCCATTTCTACTTCATGTAAATTCATTACCTTTGGGCATTGAGAATGTTC
>NW_012114899.1:5866553-5871638 GCF_000951035.1 Colobus angolensis palliatus
AGAACTATTGGGTCTATTGAGAATGATGCATTCTCTACTGGATTTATTATGTCTCCCATGTTTCTTCTGTAGTCATGGACCAGGAAGACAGTGTCCAGAGACTTATATTGTGCTACATTGTTATTTCTGTTGAGCTGTGAAGTCCCAGTGTCCTCTAACCTTCCTAATCGCCAGTTCTAGAAGACCCTGCCAACTCTCAAAAGCACTGGGCTGTTTGAAAGTAATTCCAGAACCAATGTTCAGAGCCAAACAATCATGAATAGGCTCAAGAAAAGAATAGCTTTCATGTATTTTTTCATTAAAATATTTTTGTAGTCACATTGATATACATTTACTCACATCCTGTATCTTAATGACCATTTTTCTCTTGCCAATTACAAAATGACTGCTTCCTGGTGCTCTTGTTTTTTCAAGATATAATGGCTACCCTGGATGCATCAATAGATTTTGTATATTTTGCTTTTTATCTCTGAAAAATTTCCTCTTCTCACAGAACATCACATATTGCATGATGAAAATGAATTCAATGAGAGATCAAATGGCAATTAAAAAAAGATACTATGAAAATAGTACATTAATAGAACATTTGCAGTAAATATGCAGGTTCAAATGCTCAAAGAATCTTAAAGCAAAATATTTGTAAGGATTTTTCATTTTCATTATCCTATTGTAAGATAAAGAGAGACATGGCAGAAAAGGTAATCTGGCTGAATCCCTCCTTTGGAACTTTTGTCTTAGAGAGAGAGAGCATGCATACTATAAAGATATCTACAAATATTTTAGTATTAAATAAATTTAACCATTTAACCATGGAGAGAGATTCCAATAACTATATTGTTACCACCTTTTTTTTTACTTCCTTTCTACACTTGGTATAATAATCCATTCAACGATATATATAATCTGGTACCATCCAACTCACTCTGCTATCCTTTCACCCAACTGTAAGCCACTTCTCTCCCAATTTTCTACAGAAGTAACAATCTCTTTCACCATTTTTCCATATAGCAGACATTTTCTGTTTTAGAGTATTGGTTTCAGAATTGATTCTGACACAATTATAAATATCTCCAAAAATTTTAAGTAATTTATTATAGAAAAGGAAATAATTTACCATGAATGCATTCACACAGGCATATATATGTAGGGGTGAATATATACCATATATAAACTCAAATATATATCTATACACACACATACACACACATACATATGTATCATTATTTAAATGACCTGAGTACTAGGAAGTCTCCTAGACCACCAGGGAGGTAGGAAAGTGCCAATGGGCACTTTAGAATGATGACTATTTTAAAACTCCTTTTTTTTTCTTAACCTCTTCTTCTAAAAGAGAGGAAAGATGATTCAGAGCACAGGTAAGATAGATTATTATGACTTTATTGGGGAGAAATATTAGAAATAAGGAGAATGAAGTGATGAAGAAACAGAACAGTATTGACATTCTAGAATTTCTACTTCTAGACCTCAAGTGTTCAAATTGAGCATTCTGTTCATGACAGGTTGAAATGGAATTTTAAAAAATAAACAGGTGCTGACTTTTACTAGAAAGTGTCAAATCAAAGGATTTTAACTGATAATTTTTTCATGTTATTAAACCTAAATAGTAAAATTTTCTCAGAATTGTGGTGCAGCTCTTAAGTTGAAAAATTATCTGCATGCTTTATCTTTCTTTGCTTGTTTTTTTTTTTATTACACAGTATTTAGTAACACGGGAAGCTCTCCTCATGCAACTGTTTGGATTCTATTAATTGGCTATTCTCAATTCTTTAAAAATAAATCCTAAGACATCTGATTTAATTATATGCTTTTAAGTATGGGTGGTCCACATGTTTTATTATTTCTTCCTCTCTTCTTCCTCCTCCTCCTCTTCTTCTTCTTCTTCTTCTTCTTCTTCTTCTTCTTCTCTCATTCTTCTTCTTCTTCTTTTCTCATTCTTCTTCTTTTTCTCTTTTGCCGTGTGTTAGATAAATTTAAACTTACCTAAAGAGTTGCTTTCTTTACTGTGTTTTCTCCTAATTGTGTCTCTGTATTCTTCCAAACTACTTTCAAATTTAAAATAACTTATATTTTCTCATTCACTTCTCCTCCCTTCTGGTGTGACTCATGAATGCATCCTTCCAATGACAATTTTTCCATTTGAAATTGGCTTCAGAGGAAGAAAAAAATAAGTGTTCTATTATCTTATACTTTTCAACTGTATTAAATACTAAATGATGCTTTTTCATCCACGACTTCTATTCCTACTAACCTTATAAGTGGGACATAAACTGTGTTTTATACAATTTCCATTATATCATTGTTGCTCAAGTAATCCAGAAAATAAAACAATAATAAATAAGCCTTCTCTAGGGATTCAACGGTAATCCTCTTTTTCATTCTGATAAAATTAAGTCTTTAAAATCCCCTTTATGTTGCAAATTCAAACCAAGCCACTTCAAGTCTCTTTATTGTCATTGTTTGCTTTCTCTACTGAATTCAACTGTTTATCTCTTTGGGAAACTTATTTATTCTTTGTCTGATATTGGTTCTTTTCATACTGACCATCCTATCATACACTGCTCCCAAATTTGTGCTACTTAATGTTTGCTTTCCAAGGAATTAGTGTTTTCCCTGTCAAATAATGTTAAAGTTGCTTTCATATGTAATTTAATCTTCTCCTAAGTAGTTTTCTTGATTCACCATCTCTGCATGTTCCTGAATCTTAAGTCTCACTGGTCTCTTGTCAAAATTCCTATTATTTTACAAATACTGCTATTATTACCAGTACAATAATACTCATAAATTTTGAGAGGCTCCTATGTGCCAATTGTGGTGCTAAATACTTTATATGTATCAATTATGTGCATTCTCTCCCTAAACCTTTGCATAAATATTCCTCTTCTTATTGTTTATCAGTGAAAATTGGGGCTGAAAATGTTATCACTCAACTTCAAAGAACTAATGTTGGTGCAAAAATAATTGTGGTTTTTGCATTGTTGAAATTTGCCATTTGATATTGGAATAAATTCTTAAGTAAATGTGGTTATGTTATACATTATTTTAATATCCCAGGGCTTTGAGAGGCTCAAATGGGATGATCATTTGAGGCCAGGAGTTCAAGACTGGCCTGAGCAACATACTGAGATTCCTTCTCTAAAAACAATTTATAAAAATTTAGGCATAATGGCACATGCCTGGAGTCCTGACTACTTGAGAGGCTGAAGTGGGAAGATCGCTTATGCACAAAATCAAAGCTGTTGTGAGTTAGGATGGCAACACTGCACTCCACTCAAGGTGACAGACTGAGACTGTTTCAAAAAATAAAGTAAAATAAAATAGTTTAAAAAAATGCACACTTATACTAAATTCCCCTTGTGAATATTCAATACATCCATTATACATTTGAGTTTGTACACATTTTAAAATGTTCTATAACTGTTTCATATTTCTCTTCTCTTCATGCCATCCCCTAATAAAAATTTATCCTAAATTCAGGACAGTTATGTTTTTGAAAATTATAACAATTTTTATATGTGCTCCCAAAGCAAGCACAGTAGTGAGGATGTGGAAAAATGGGAATTCATGTACACTGTTGGTGAATATGTAAATTAGTGTAGTCAGTATGACAGTATGGCCTTTCCTTAAAAAATTGAAAATTGAACAGCCACATGATCCAGAAATTCCACTTTTGGGAATAAATTTAAAGGAAATGAAATCAGTATGTCACAAATCTCTGTATTCCTATGTTCACTCAGCATTATTCACAATCACCACGTATGTATTCAACCTAACTGTCCATCAATAGATGAACAAATAAAGAAAATGTAGTGTATATATATAAACCATGAAATAATCAGTTTTTGAAAAGAAGGAGATTCCATCGTCGGTGACAATCTAGATGAACTTGTAGGATTTTATGCTAAGTGAAATAGGCCAGGCACACAAAGACAAATACTTCATGACTTTACTTACATGTGTAAGTAAAAAATCTAAAAAAGTCTAACTCATTTAAGCAGAGAGTAGAATGGTGATTACCAGGGGCTGAGGGTATAGGAGAGGAATGAAGAGATATTGGTTAAGGGTTACAAAAAGTTTCAGTCAGGAGAAATGAGTTCTAGAGATCTATCATACAGAATAGTAACTACAGTTGATAACAATATATCGTTTACTTGAAACTGTTAAGGAGCTTTTAAATGTTCTCACCACAAAAACTGATAAGGATGTGAAGTGATGAATATGTAATTCCAAAATGTATTTGTTTATCAAAATATATCCTTGAACATCATAAATATATATAATTTACATTTGTCAATTTAAAATATATAAATTGTGTGTGTATATGATAAACAATACATAAATTGTATATAAATGATAAAATGTTGCAAAATAATAAGAGTCTATCTTCATGACCTTAGGATAATCAAGGGTTTATTAGAACACACAACATGTCAACAAGGAGAAAAATCAATTAATTGTACTTAAGATAATTATGAGACCATTAAGACAGTAAAATGACAAACCACAGAATAGGAGGAAAAATTGCATATCCAGAAAATATATGTAACAACAACAAAACAACAAAGGCAGATAATGCAATAGAAAATTGGGGAATTTGAGCTTGCAATTCATAAAACAGAATACCCAAATGGATAATACACATATGTAATGGGGCTGAACTTGATTCATTATCACAGCAATGCAAATTAAAACTACAATACGATATCTCTATATTCTCACCTCAAGGCTCAAACAATGAAAGGATATTCTATTCTATGACTAGATCTTGTTTACAGTGGAGGTATAGATTGGTACAATCACTCTGGGTAACATTTTGGCAGCATTTAACAGTAATGAACCTACACATTTCTCATTAATTCGAAATTCTATATATTATAAACCATACAAAAATGCATAGTTAAGCTCATGAAAAGATATGCATAAGAATGTTCATAGAGGGGCGGAGCAAGATGGCCGAATAGGAACAGCTCCAGTCTCCAACTCCCAGCACGAAGGACACAGAAGACCGGTGATTTCTGCATTTTCAACTGAGGTACTGGGGTCATCTCACTAGTGAGTGCCGGACAATCG
>NW_012114899.1:5873838-5880677 GCF_000951035.1 Colobus angolensis palliatus
AGCTCATTCCATTTCACTGTTGAGGAGTATTTAATGGTATGAATAAATGTATATTCAATTAAACACAGTTTTACCAGTAAAACACTAAAAGACATATAGGTTATTTCCAATTTTAACTGTTATAAATAAAGTGACTATCAATAGTCAAATATGGTTTATGTGCGAATATGAATTTTCACTTATTTGAAATAAATGCCTAAGATTGTAGTTGCTAGATCATGTGGTAAGTTTATGTTTTGTTTTGCTTCATTAGAAGTCGATAGTTATGTGTGGTAAGAACACTGACACACTATCTTTACATTTTCTAATAACATAGTATATCATCATTAGCTATAGTTACTAGGCTGTACAAGGAATCACTTGACATGCTTAGGCTTTTTTTTTTTTTTTTGGTTGGGGGGAATGGAATTTCTCTCTTGTTGCACAGGCTGGAGTGCAAAGACAAGATCTTGGCTCACTGCAACCTTTGCCTCCTGGGTTCAGGCAATTCTCCTGCCTCAGCCTAGGGAGTAGCTGGTATTACAAGAATGCACCACCACGCCTGCCTAACCTTTTTCTTTTTTGTGTTTTTAGTAGACACGGTTTCACCATCACCATGTTAGCCAAGCTGGTCTCGAACTCCTGACCTCAGGTGATCTGCCCACCTCAGCCTTCCAAAGTGCTGGGATTATAAGCGTGAGCCACCTTGCCCAGCCTCTTTAGGCTTTTTGTCCCGATCCAAATCTCGTCTTGAATTGTAATCCCCATAATCCCCATGTGTCAACGGAGAGATCAGGTGGAGGCAATTGAATCATGGGGATATTTTCCCCCACGCTGTTCTCATGATAGTGAATTAGTTCTCATGAGATCTAATGATTTTATAAGGGGCTCTGTCCCCATTTTGCTCGGCACTCCCGCCTGCCACCTTGTAAAGAAAGTGCCTTGCTTCCCCCTCCTCTTCTGCCATGATTGTAAGTTTCCTGAGGCCTCCCCAGCCATTCTGAACTGTGAGTCAATGAAAACTCTTTCCTTTATAAATTACCCAGTCTCAGGCAGTTCTTTACAGCAGTATGAAAAATGGATTAATACATTATTCCTCATATCTAACAGTCATTACATATTCTCTTTTAGTGGATACAGAATTCTGCCTTCACAGTTCTTTTCTGTCAGCACTTTAAAAATGTCTTCTGGTTTCCATGGTTTCTTATGAGAAATGTACAGTCATTGAGTCATTGTTCTTTCATATATAATGTATTTTTTTTCTGGATTTTTACAAAATATTTATTTCTACATCTCTGGTTTTTAGCAGTTTTATTGTGATGGCTGTAGGCATATGTTTCTTTGGATTTCCTTTGTTTGGTTTTCACTGAGGCACTTGGTTATATTGTGTCTTTTGCCTAATTAGAAAGTTTTCAGTCTCATGTCTTCAATTTTTTTCTGTGCCATAATATTTCTCCTTCTTTTCTGAGATTGTCATGGAATGAATGCTATACCTTTTGATATTGTCCTCACAGATTCCTAAAGCTCTGCTAAATTTCCATGCAGTGTTTTCTCTAGTCCTATAGATTAAAAGATTTCTATTGATGTATTTTCAAGTTTACACACTGTTCCCTCTTTTGTCTCCCTTCTATTATTGAGTCCTGTAATTTTAATACATTAAAAATGCAATACAATACAAAAAATACATTTTTGTCAATTATAAATTTTTCAATTGGTTCTTTAAAAAATTCCCGTATTTGTTTGCCAAGATTTTCTATCTTTCCATGTGTTTCAGCAGGTTTTGCCATGTCTTCTTGGAGTATAATTCTAGTTATTCCTTTAAAGTTATGGTCCAGTAATTTCAACATTTTCTTCTTCTCAGCTTTGACATCTGTTGATTTTCTTTTTCCTTGAGAATGCGTCAGACTTCCTCAATTATTTGTAAGTTGTGTTAAGCAGAATACAAGATGGCCCACCATGCAGCCTAGGAACAGACTAAACTCATTCCTTCCCACACTAGGAACAATATATATAACCAACAGTTTGCAGCAGATTTGATGTATGTTAATTCTAAAGTGAAGTTATAACAAGACCCTGTGGTTTCTGTATTGGACACTGTCCTTCTCCTTTCCCCTTGGATCATTCACTCTGTGGAACGCACTTGTCTTGTTACGAGCAGCTCTATAACAAGGAGCTGGAGCCTTTTGCAAATAACCTTGTGAGTGAGCATGATCTACCCACATTAATCTTTCAGATAATGGCAACCTAGCTGATATGGTTTGGGTGTGTTCCCACCTAGATCTCATCTTGAATTATAGCTCCCACAATTCCCACATGTCACGGGAGGAACCCAGTGGGAAGTGATTGCATTATGAGGGAAGGTCTTTCCTGTGCTGTTCTCATGAGAGTGATCAACTATCATGAGATCTGATGGTTTCAAAAAGGGAATTTCCCTGCACAAGCTCTCTTGTCTTGTCTGCTGCCATCTGAAACATGCCTTTCACCTTCCACTATGTCAGTGAGGCTTCCCCAGCCATGTGGAACTGTAAGTCCAATAAACTCTTTCTTTTGTAAATTGCCCGGTCTTGAGTACATCTTTATCAGCAGCATGAAGACAGACTTATGCACTAGCTGATAGATTCATGGTAAACTCATGACATAATTCCCATTGTATCCTATGGGTAGTTCCCTTTCCACTCTTCAGATTAGAAAGAAAAGGTTTCATCTGGAATTACTTACTTACGTCTGTACCCAATGCATAGCTCTAGGATTTATCCTGTGATTAATCAAAACTAGGAGACATGGAAGGGGTGGAGAAACTCACCATCAGATCATTTGTACTTTAAATACTTGTTTCTTACCCAACAAGCCTACTGTATCTTACTTCTTAGAGTACTGAAATATGGACTCCATGCATTTTCTTCATAAATTTTAGTTGAAATTAGTGACAATAGTAGGGTGAAGTGGGCTTTTTCCATCTTTACTGGAAGTAGATATAAGATTTTGTTTGGTTGGTTGCTTTGGTTTGTTTGATTGCTGCTTTGTTTTTTACAACAGAGTGATAGCTTTATGAATAAGACCAATAAAGTAAAACATAAGCAATTCTGCTTATTTTTATATTTATTTGTAGAAAATTATAAATATTATAAACAGTTGTTCCCAAACAATAATAAATTTGAATCCATAATGAAACTATTAACAATCCTGTGTACCTGGATAATAAAATGTTTCTTTTTTAATTCTCTAGATTATGAGAGAAAGTATAATGTGCATACAACCCTCAGATATCTGATAAGTACCTGAGATATTTTTCATATCAAACTTCAATAAATTGTAACACTCTTATAAGCTAACTATAGTAAGCTGAAAGCAAATACTTCAAAACAGAAGTTAACAAATCATTTTTTAGGATGCATAGAAAATTAATTTAGAATGTTCTGTAGCAGCTGACATCTACTCAATTAGCTTAGATTTTACCTGGCAGAAACCTAAAGGCAGAATTTGGCACTTAAAAAGTTTTCAAACTGTATCTATTTTCTCAAAAGTGTTCAGTTATTGTGTTTAATGGGTGTTTGTGTTTGTGTTTGTGTGTGTGTGTGTGTGTTTCATTTGCTTGGCTCTATAGAAAATTTAACAGGAAATTTAGAGGTATGGTGTTTATTTTTAACATTTTATATTTCCATTCACCCCTCTGTTCTCTGGGATTATGGGATTATGGGATTATGGGATTTTGGGGAAGTGATGTCTACATCACCTTCCATATATCACTTAGGGTTTGTGGGGTTTTCCCCACTGCTTCCTTCACTCTCCCATATTTTCTCATTTGAACTTTTACAGTCTTACCTTTAAAAACTGTGTGAATAGTTTCCACTGTTAAAATAAATCTTTAAACAAAACAAATTTAACAGAGTTAATTTGGGCACTAAATAATTGATGATCAAGCAGCACTCAAGCTGGAATAGGTGGCCAGATGCCTTAGCTCACACATGTAATCCTAGAACTTTGGGGGGCTGAGGCAGGAGAATCTCTTGAGCCCAGGAGGTTGAGACCAGCCTAGGAAACAGGGAGGCCACACCTATCCTCATAATAAAAAAAATTAGCTGGACATGGTGCTGTGTACCTGGAGTCCCAGCTACTTGGGAGGCTGAGGCGGGAAGATCACTTGGGCCCAGAAGGTCAAGACAGCAGTGAGCCATGATCATGCCACTGCACCTCAGTGAGACCTTTTCTCAAGAAAACAAAACAAAACAAAAAACAAAAACAAAACAGAAAAGGTTCAGAGATTTCTATTTTAACAGAATGAGCAGAAGGCTTTTATAGGTTGAACACAGAAGCAAAGGAAACATTTGATTGGCTACAGCTAGGTGTTTGCCTTATTTGGGTTGGATCCGGCAGGAAGTCCCTAGTTAAGAGATTAGTGGCCAGTTTCTGATTGGTTAAGCTTAAGTCTTGTTTTACTGTTTACCTCAGACTTCAGTTTCCCTATCTAGGAACCCAACACATTGGAGCCATCTGAGCCTTTAAATTAATTATTTTAACACTGTTTATCTGCTTATTTCTTCCAAAATATAGGACTTCCCAAGAGTAATTCAAGTGTAAAAATTTCTGGCCTCCCATTACACACACATTTTTCTCTTGACAGATAAATATTAAATCCACTTAATCCTTTAATTTTTGCTGTATTTATCAATTATGACTTATAATAGGATGGTCCAATAATAATGTTATTAAATATAGTGCAAAAATACCTTAGGAATTAAATCTTAAAGCAATAAATAACACAGAATGATATTTATTCTCATTCTCTCTCACTCTCCATTTTATTTTTATGAATAGATATCGTTTCTGTCAATGATTTCACGTAATCAGTAATGGGAAGGAACCAATTTTCAGCATACACATAACATCATTTTTTATTAAGTTTATACATAATTTTTTTTTAGCATTGCCCTAACATAGGCATGTGAGCAAAAGTGCATATATACACAGCCTCTCAACTCGGTTTATTTTGTCAATTAAAAATAACCACATATAAAGACTCCTGCACTGAATTTCCTTAGAAATCACTTAAAGTTATTCTGGAAGCCTAAGAAACTCTGACACTCTAGGTGATCTTAAAAATATGCCTGCATTTAAGTTTGATTGTTCTATCTGTAGAATAAATATCTCTTAGAGTCACTCAAATGTGTCTATGTCTGTTAAAGTACACAGTCTGAAATCTTAGAGTTATTTGCCATTATTTATAATTTGTGAAATGGATAGTTAATAATATCTATAACACTGGTAGTTCTAAGAATAATACCATATCTATCTACACAGTAAGACTTAATGAGTATTGGCTGAAAGTCCTTTAAGTAAGTATAATGTACTCTTTCCATTGCTATAAATAACTCCTAAGAAAATGACACTCTTTGACATTTGAATCAGCTGTAGTTCTCACTGAATGCTTTACTGAAATCAGATAAGTGTCTTTTTTATGTGTAAGCAGAAAACTACAGGTTGCATAAGAAGAATATGTGTTGAGATTTTTTTTTTATTCTTTTGGTGGTTATAATAACCAAAGTCTCTCTATAAAATCATTTATTACTTATTATGCAGCTTGGATAGTCCTGATCTCATTTTTGGGACCAAAAAAAAAAAACCCCACAGAAAGAACATTGAAACATGATCACAGTCAGAAGGTCAATTCCTTTTCTTATCCTCAGTTTCAGTTTCAATTCATATTTCTCACAGCACCAAATCTCTCTGTAACCTTATCAACTAAAGCAAGTATAGGATATTGACACAGAGACTTGTTACAGCCTAGAGTTCTCAGTAGGAAATCCAGCATTTCAGCTAAAACATAGAATTGTTCATAATGCTAGGTAAGTAGTTTCTACACATTTTTAAGGGTGATTTCACCTCTATCAAGCACCTGGCTCTCTAACTCAAATAAAATTAAAATTTATCACAGGCCTCTGAATATATGAGCCAGATAGAAATCAACAAAGTATATATTGAATACCTACAGTCAGAAAGACTAGATGCTATTAGTAAGTCTAAAAAGAGAAAAGTACCCTTGGTCACAGTGGTGCAAGAGCATTTATCCAAAAGTGACAATGGAACAAATTGATTCGTATTTTATTTTGCACCATAACAAATAAATTAAATGCACCAGACTATACAAATATATTAACTTAAAATATAATCTAAAATACAACAGAATGTCCTATAATTACTGTGTTTTTTAACCACAGATTAGTTCCTAAAGTTTACTCTGATACCTACAAATTTAAAGTTAGCAGCCACCTATATTAAGACTTCTTCCACAGGGATGTGAGATCATATTATCTAATGCCTTGCCTTATTTATTCAACAGTGATGCCTCATAACCCAGAATAAACATATAATTGGTCACCCAATTGTGTACAATTTTCAGAATGAAAAAAAATAAAGAAAACTAATACTTCCATTAAGACAACAGATGTAAAGAGGGTCTGTCCTGAGACTGAGACACATGCTTATTCCAATGAACTGGTCTATCTTTGGCTAGAAAGCAAAATGGTCAAGTGATGGCAATAGCTTGAAAAAAAATCAGGGATCATCCATCAAATTATATAACCTAAATTCAAATGATCATAGAAAATAACTTTAACATATTTCAAATGTTTATCATTTTTTTTAAGATTTGATATCCACTTGTAGGGAGATTCTGTAAGTAACCAAAGAACCTCAAAAATCTAGATTATTCCTAAAATTACATGCAAATTAAGCTTTCCTTTTTCTGTTTAAAATAAATGGGGAGGTTCTGGTTATTAGCCCTTTGTCAGATGAGTAGATTGCAAAAATTTTCTCCCATTCTGTAGGTTGCCTGTTCACTCTGATGGTAGTTTCTTTTGCTG
>NW_012114899.1:5881827-5914725 GCF_000951035.1 Colobus angolensis palliatus
GTAACAAACCTGCACGTTATGCACATGTACCCTAGAACTTAAAGTATAATAAAAATAAAAAATAAAAAATAAAATAAAATAAATGGGGAGGACACAGAGGCCTTAACATAATCACTAAATTACAAAGAACAGATGTGAACCATTTATGGGTAAATGTGCACACTGGCAAAGAAAAAACACAATAAAACAGCATGCACTGAACCAACCAGACTGGCTTTTAAATGACTCATACATGTGTGATTGCTAAAGACAGCAACAAAAATAAAACTGCTCACTTGACTGGGGCTAATACACTTCAGTTACTTTAAATTAACTGCTAATCATGCCTTTTTCTTGTATTGTGCATTTGTTTTTCACAGCAAAATTGAAATATGCCTTTTCTGAATGTATAAGAAAAAAGACGGCCGGGCGCGGTGGCTCAAGCCTGTAATCCCAGCACTCTGGGAGGCCGAGACGGGCGGATCACGAGGTCAGGAGATTGAGACCATCCTGGCTAACACGGTGAAACTCCGTCTCTACTAAAAAATACAAAAAAAAAACCTAGCCGGGAGAGGTGGCGGGCGCCTGCAGTCTCAGCTGCTCGGGAGGCTGAGGCAGGAGAATGGCCTAAACCCGGGAGGCGGAGCTTGCAGAGAGCTGAGATCCGGCCACTGCACTCCAGCCTGAGCGACAGAGCGAGACACCATCTCAAAAAAAAAAAAAAAAAAAAAGAAAAAAGAAAAAAGACAACGAATGAATTACCTATTAGGTCATTATTGGTTTTGCAATCAACTGTTCTTCTGGATAAAAGTGCCCTTTCTTAATTATAAACTGTCTATTCAGAATTGCTTCTGAAGTTCAGAGTCATAATTAGTTATATTTAGTGATCCTTACAAACCGTTTCTTGTTTTATGTCAGTAGCCTTTTTATATTTTGAAATAAAGCAGAAATCATCTGTTTAAAGTATATCAGAAGTATACCTTTAAGACATAGTTGCTGAACAGGCCAACTCTTTCCTCCCATTATCTTCAAACTCACCCCTACTACGGTTCACACTATCCCTAACATATAATTCATCCAATTTACTCACTCTGCAGTAGCATAGCTATTACTTCTCTTATCAAACATAGGTATTGGTCCCCAATTATATTATCACTTCTTGAAAGCAAAATCAGGTTCTGACAAATGGAGTTGCACCAATTATATTATCATTTCTTGAAAGCAAAATCAGGTCCTGACAAATGGATTTGCATCTGAATTTCGGTGTGTGACAACAGAGAAAAGCTAGTAGCTCAATTTTTTGAGTTACGAAAATGAAGACAAGGCCAATCTTTTCATGAGTTTCTATTGTTTTGTTGCATCATAGTAGTAGTATGGTTTCAAATTTCACATGGTAATAGGATAAAATATAGCTATGTAAAATAATTTAAGGAAAGAATAATTTTAAAATATAGGACAGAGATACGGAGATTATAGATCAAAAGGATGAGAAATTAATCTCAGAGAAGTCAATTATAGGGAGACTACTACAGATTGATGATTCTCAAATGTGGTCCCATACCAGCACATATTACCAAATTTCTGGCAATTTGCTAAAATTAAAATTCTTGAGCCTTACCCCAAGCTTCAGAATCAGAAATTTGTGGAGGGGCCTTATAATCACTTTTAAAAGCCCTCCAGCTGAAGGATGCTAAAAATTTAACAACCACTGCAATAGTGATATGATTTGGCTCCGTGTCCTCACCCAAATCTCATGTTGAATTGTAATCCCCACTATTGAAGGAGGGAAGTGAGGGAAATTGATTGGATCATGGGGAGAGAATTTCTCCCTTGCTGTTCTTGTGATACTGAGTGAGTTCTCACAAGATCTGGTTGCTTGAAAGTGTGTAGCACTTCCACCATCACTCTCTCTCTCTGATTCTCTCCCATGGTAAAGACATGATTGCTTCCCCTTCACCTTCCACCACGATTGTATGTTTCCTGAGGCCTCCCAGCCATGTTTCCTGTACAGCCTGCAGAACTGTGAGTCAATTATACCTCTTTTCTTCATAAATTACCCAGTCTCAGGTAGTTTTTTTATAGCTGTGTGAAAATGGAGTAATACAAATAGATATGTAGTTTTCAATCCAAATATATGGAAAAAATTTTTAATCTGTTACTAAATCATATGTTTTAATGTCTTAAGGAAGTATGTAGGTAAAGGTGGAAAAAAAGTAAATTCATGTGTACATTAAGATTTTTTAAAGTCTAAAGTAATTTCTCTAAATAGAAAATTGCATTGCTCAGCTTCAAACAGATTCACACAAGTGATCTGGAAGTGCAGAAATTTAGATATTTTAAAGAAGAATAATTTGAACTATCATCAGCTAATTGTTTCAACTAAATAAAATCACAATATAAACTTAATATAATCATCCCATCCATGCTCCCATTTGATCTTATAACAAACCTGGAAAATGTATAGGGCGCATATTTATTGTTTTCTACACCTATAGAGAAATGCACTCACTCAAGATTATCCAGCTTTTAAATGGTGAAGCTCTGAAACCACACATTTCGCATTTTAATTCAAGTTTTCTTCCTCTTGTTTCCACCTGCACATCCACCCATATGGCAGGCACCATTCTAAGAACTTAGTTTTTGCATAGGAGAAAGATGGGGTAAAATCTTTCACTCTATTGTAGAAAGTATTAACTGGAAATATATATAAAACTGCTTTATAATCCCTTAAGAACCAAATAACCAAAGGGTATCTTCAAGATTATTACAACCCAGTGAGGTCAGCAATATTTAGACACATAGACATGTATGACCAGTGTACATGAGGGAAAATAGTTAAAGCCGTATGTATTCTAGAGAATAATGCTATGTAGAGTCAGAGCAAGAGGAGGCCTTTCACATGCTTCATCCAAATTCCAAATCCCTCATGGTGAGGCAAAGCTAAACTTAAGCCAAATTGATAGTGTGTCATTATACTTGTGCTCATGCAGCTCTCCTTCCAAAATCTTCAACTACTTCTCTCCTATCACCAGGGCCTTTTATGAGGATGCCCTTCTGACACTTCATTGCTGTAATACATAGTCTTCACCCAAGACTTTAAGAGTACTAGATAAGCAATAGATTTAAACCAAGTTGAAACATAATGAGTAAATATAACTCCACATAAAAACATTCTATTTATTACTCTATTTCTAAAGGATAGCAACAAGAAAAAAATTGATAAATAAATGAAGCTAATTTAATACACCATGATATTTTTTAGGAGGTTGCAGCTTTTGTGAGTCTAGCGCTGAGCTAGACATTGAGATTCAAAAAATAATAAAAAACGACTGACCTGAAGGAATTCTTAGTCCAGCAAGAACCAAAGCCATAGAGACAGCAATAAACCTACAAGACAGGTTTATCGAGAGACAAAAAACTATACTGAAAATTCTAAAGAAGCAGCAGAAATAGCTTTATGCTATTAAGGGGAAAGCTCCATGACTTAGGTTTATGGAACTTTAATCATTTATGTAGCTATATAGAAAGGTTATTTCAGGCAGCTCTGATACATGTATTAAAAATACAGGAGTAGAAATATCCATGATATCTTTGGGCACAACAAGGTCAACTACTTAGCTGGAACAAAGTTTTTCCACAGGGGAAAGTATCAATTTGTGCTAGAACGGGTAGATGATAATTTCTTCTATAAAATATAGATGCAAATAGGGATATAATCTCAAAATGGCAGCATTTCCAAGTAATCACTATAGATAAATACAAGAAAGCTGAATGATATCATACCTAGACCTCATTAAAATACAAAAGGACAGTATAGGTAATCTCAAGAAAAGATGTCCACTGGCCAAGGAAAAAAAAATTAAGAATTTAGGGTAACATGAGGCCACCATGTTAGTGAGAGATCAGAGAGGCTCTTATGATAACGAAATGAAATAATAGGGAATGATGCTGTTAGAAAAGGTAGACCTGTACATGGAGGCTTCAGAACCCCATCCAACTGCGTAAGAATGAGCTTTGGCCCATGCCTATGTCCTGAGTGGTATTGCCTAGGTTTTCTTCTAGGGATTTTATGCTTTTAGGTCTTACGTTTAAGTCTTTAATGATCGAATTCACAGCAAACTAACACAGGAACAGAAAACCAAACACTGCACATAAGTGGGAGTTGAACAATGAGAACACATTAACACAGGGAGGGGAACATCACACACCAGGGCTTGTTGAGAGGTGGGGGGCTAGGGGATAGATAACATTAGGAGAAATACCTAATGTAGATGACGGGTTGATGGGAGCAGCAAACCACCATGGCACGTATATACCTATGTAACAAACCTGCAGGTTCTGCACATGTATCCCAGAACTTAAAGTACAATAATAATAATAATACTAAAAGAATGGGCTTTGGGCTTTGATTCTTTCTTACTAAGAGATTTAGTCTGTGCTGGACTTGCTTTTTGTCATACAGCACCTGGCCAACACTACTGCTACATTTGTGCCCTGTGAGGAAGGCATGGTGATAAGGTCTTTTGTTTTTCAGCAGAAGAGGGATGTGTGCAGACCAATGGCCTTGAGTCAGCTGCTGGAAGAGGCCCTCTGGCCATGGAGGACTGACACTCACTACTAAAGCTGATCTTGCTCTGTCTTTTCTCTATGTGAGTAAAACTTTGTTCAGTTCAGTGCTTGACTGAATTATGTTTTCCTTGAGGACTCCAATACCAAGATGCAATGAGAAAAGGTGTTCGGGCCTCTACTCCTGGTGACAGGCAATAGATACCACTTGCTTGACAGATGCCAAGTAGAATAGCTTCCCACGATATACACAAGAGTCAGAAACTTAATATGAGAAAAAAGTGCAGCTTTAAATCGGCATGCATTCAAATTCATAATCAAATAAATGTTAATACTATTTGTATATGTAAAAATAAAAAGATTCTACACAGTTACTACCCATGAATACAAAAAGGGATGAAATGATTTTAATATTTACCATTTATTTATCAACCTATTTTTGAGATGCCTGAAAGCATCATTTTTATTGTGAAAAATTGAGTGATGCACAGCAGCCATTACACGGCACCTCACTGGCATTCCATAAATATGATTTCAATTAAAATGAATGAATAAATGAAGGAATTATTGATCTGAGCAACAATATAAAAATATAGTAGAAAGGAAACTATAAAATTGCTTCCAGTTCATCGCCACATGTATGTTGTGTTAGTTATGTAAGAGTTATTGGAAACAAAAAAATGACCTCTTCTGGTAACTGTGTTATGTGGTAATGTCAATTCTGAGTTTGCCATAGCAAGTACTAAGGGCTAATACTTTTGATTTGTCTCTGCCACAAAAGCATTAACTATGTGGCTGCTTTCTGGTGAGTGTTCCTGAAAGGTACCAGAATTCTTTAAGGAAAACTTAAGAAAGGATGGCAGGGAAGTAATGGTTAAATCGATTTTTAAGTGATTTTTTTTTCCTGTGACCAAAACTAGTCAAAATTAGTGAAGGCTGGAATATGGGATGTTTTTATAATGAATCATGATTTCCTAGTCATTGTTTCCTGTAATCGTGGTTTATTGAAAGTTTTTCTAATATTTTAAAGTCCACGTTAAATTATATCTTATCTGCATCATCACAACTTCTAGATCAGAATATCGTCAGAACTTCTAAAGCTTTTGTTCTTTTGCATCTTTAAATGCTATAGGGAGAGTGTCTTCTCTATGTCTGAATTTTGACAATCCAAATAAAAGTTATCAGATTTATTTCCCCAAATTGCTTGCATCTGATACCTTAGAGTACTTGCACTGGTTTCTCCTCCACAGCCAGAATTAAAAAGACAAAAGCTTTTTGTTAGCTACCTTCAGTCTCTGTGATGTTCCCTTGCTTAATCAGCCAGATGATTTTCTTTTTTTAACTTCCTACCTCATTAACACTTTCTCTTTAGCATTTGCCCTTGGGAATTGCAGAAAATTTGGTGGAATAGAAATTTAACAAACATCAGAAAAATATGATTAGATATATTGTTTTTACCATCATTCTATGTATGATGGGAATAAAAAAATACGCAATTTTTGGAAAAATATGTTAATAAATATGAGTGTTTTAAAAGAGATGCATAAGTTGTTTTATTCATAGTATCTATGAAAATAGTTAATATAACATTTTAGTTTAGGATCATATTTATCACATTAGATCATAACTTTTACAAGTGCTTATATTCATCAAAAGATTATTACAGAAATTAATCATAACAAAATACATATTAGATGATAACTATTTCCTAATATTTAAACATTTCACCTTTCCTGTTCTTCATCTGCATGTTTGGTTTGAGATTAAATTTCAGTATTATGTAGAACTCCACAGGCAACCAAATACTATGTAGGATATTTTATTTTAATTTTCTGTTTTGTGAAGGTGAATCCAGTTTGCAATCCAGTTAGATATGTTATAAGTTATGTTATCCCACAGGATTTGCATTATGTTAAGCCTTATGACTGTGAGAAAACTGGGACTTCAAATTAATTCTTGCCTTTGGCTTCTCAGGTTTTATCACAGGAGCCATTATTCATGGAATATCATTATTTTTGGCTTCTATTTAAGCTTATCTCTTTGTCCTTGATTTTTCAAAGCAATGATTTCTCTCTACAAGGGCCAGAAGTGTTTATCTGACTTTTGACTTACAGTATCTGAATCATGTTCTGCTTTAGTTTTCCAGAGACTCCCATTTTAAGCTTTGATTACTTGAAGAAAGTGTGTAACATTCCCATATAAATATGACCTTTTAATAATTAACATTTTGATCTTATTGGCTTATTTCAACTAAAATTTCTTATAGCCTCAAGATTGCAAATTAGTTCAGGACTTCCAGATTTTACTCTTGTTCTTGGAGAGTCAACACATCTATAAGTGGATTTTTCAAATGAAATTTAACACTGAAATATGTAGATACTTTGTGAAAATGGTTTAAGTATTTCAGATATGTTCTTCATCAGAAATCGTGGCTTTACTTTCACTAAGCAGGTCAAAATGTAGTATTAGTGTTACATGAGATGAAATGTAAATATAATATTTTAGGCAAGAATGTTAAATATTTGCTTTCTGGCTTGAAATTATATCCCTATTTTTTTTAAAAAAAACTATTAAGTCATATTTTAAAATGAATACATTTTCTCAATGATAGGCAAGGCATTAGTGTTTAAAGGTAATTGATGAGAAAGCACTATTAGTAAGAACATTAGTTCATATATTGGGCAATTGTGCCATGGCTTTGAAACGTTTCTTGGCTATTAACTTTGTGATAACTCTTTCTTCATTAAAAAAATAAATAAATAAATAAATAAATAGACTGGAAGTACTGTCACCAGGCCTAGGCTCTTAAATTTCCAATGCAAACTACTTAAGTTACAACAAAAAGAGGGAAACATTAATTATTCTACAAGAATTTTGACTTGCTATATGTCATAAGAAAATTATTTTCTACCCCACAGTGCCAGTATTTGGGGTAGGATAAAAGATAACTATCTTATAAATTCTATCTTATTAAAATAATTTAGTCATTAATTTGTGATTTGGAAAGGAAAACAAGTATTCCTGGCTTATTTAAAATCAGGAAAATTTTGATTTTCATATTCTATAAAAATAGCTTACTATATTTAGTTACTATATATTTTACATTTAGTAAAATAGCTTACTATATTTAGTAAAATAGCTTGCTATATTTAGTTGCTATATGTTTCAAGTTCTCATAAAACTAATTCAATAAAATAAGTCATTTGTTATAACATTTATATTTGACTTTTACATAGCGGCCGGCCTCTTTGATCATTACAACTTGGTTTACCTTGTACTAACCATTTACCACCATATATATTCTGATATGCTTTTCATTTCACATATACTTTCTGAGTATGCAGTATAAAATATATTATGACATGTATGTTTATTGCTGTTCACAATAGCAAAGACTTGGAATCAACCCAAGTGTCCATCAGTCACGGACTGAATGAAGAAAATGTGGCACATATACATGATGGAATACTATGCAGTCATAAAAAATAATGAGTTCATGTCCTTCGCAGTGACATGGATGAAGCTGGAAACCATCATTCTCAGCAAACTAACACAGGAACAGAAAACCAAACGTCACATGTTCTCACTCATAAGTGGGAGTTGAGCAATGAGAACACGGGGACACAGGGAGGGGAACATCATACACCAGGGCCTGTCCAGGGGTGGGGGGCTATGGGAGGAATAGCATTAGGAGAAATATCTAATGCAGATGATGTGTTGATGGGTGCAGCAGACCACCATGGCACATTTATACCTATGTAACCAACCTGCACGTTCTGCATATGTATCCCAGAATTTAAAGTATAACAAATAAAAGATATGATGACAGCTATTGGCAGAGGTTTCCAAGATGAAATAGACATGAAACAAGTCTTCAGGTGCCTTACAGAACATAAGTGGATATGAGGCATATACATCAGCAGTTGTCAAAGGAGGGAGAATGAGATGAATCACAATATGTTGACAAAATGCTCTGGAAGAGAATACTGTTGGAATTTGGTGCTATTCTCATACTTGACCCAGCACATATTGTAAGATAGGAATAAATATCCCCTTAAAGGGAACTACACATTTGAAGCATTATTCACTTAGCAAAAGTATTAAAGGGATATGCTTAACTTTTTATGGAACTGTTTACCTCATTTTTGATTCACAACGTAAAATACAGCCAAAAACTTATAAAATATCTTTAGAAAGTAAACAAAATAATGCTATAACCATTTGTTTCCAGAACAAACTTCTTCATTCCTCAATCAACAGTTTTAGACCACATTCTAGTGAATAAATAAAAGCATTGATGAAAGAATTATAATCTATAAATTTGACCAAATGAGGCATAACACCTTACTAACCAGCATTAGGTTTTTCAATTTATATAAATCCATTCTCTCTCCCTCCCTGCTTTTTCTTGCTCTCTTTTTCTTTTCCCTGTCTTCCTTTCTTTATTCATCTCTCCCCATCTCTCTCTCTCTGTCTCTTAAATTTGTCCTTAGTGTACTTATAAATAGAATGAAAATATTCAATTGCTTATTTTTCCCATATAATAGTCCATACAACTTTTAACTTTTTTTTTCACCGTCCCAACCCAATTGTTTTGACATTTTAGGAAGAGAGTCACTTGGAACTATTTTTAAAACAAACTTGTAATGAACATCGGAATGCCAGGCACATACATTGACATATATAAATATATGTATTGTGCCTATTAATATTTTTATTGGGAAAACAAATCTTTGTTAAGAGCCTCAGATCAAGAATCTGCCTTTCCCCTACAGATGTAACTGTAGATAATCACCTCCCTTGTTATCCTGTCTAAGGTCTTTGGTAATCACAGAGGCTTTTTTCAATGTGTTATTCACCTAATGCACCCCTCTCAATATGCTAACAGTCCAGGAGTGTAGAACCATGGGTAAGAAAATAATTATTTAAAGGGTAAAAGGGAAAAAGTGAAAATAAAAGCTGAATCAGTATAAAAAAAAACTATTTAGAAACCAGTGCATGAAGTAATATATTAGTATTTATTTTGTACTTTATTAATTAGTGTTAAATGATAAATTAGTATATAGTATGTTATAGGTCACAAATATCAATATATTTATTCCCTTTAAAAACACTACTTTATATATGGACAAATTAAGACAGGGAGAAGTTAAGTAATTCACCCAAGGCTACTGCTAAATAAGTTAGTATTCAAACCCAGGCAGTCAGGCTTCAGAATCCATACCCTCAAATACTATATTTACCCCCACATGCATAATGTTTCATTTAAAAGCATGATTTCTGATTTGGGCTCCTTGAGAAGATAGTTCACAAGTATAAAGGGAATCAAAGTGCATCAGACTTATTTGTTTACTATAGGAAAAAAAATGGGGGAGAAATAATATTAGGAAACATAGCTCTAATTGTGTTTCCTTTGGCTGATAAAAATCTCCTTCTACCAGAGAAGGCAGTGATTCTAGAAGTGCTAAGGGTATTAGAGAGTAAAGAAAATAAAGTAATAGTAACCAAAGAATAAAGCCTGAAAATGTAGGCCAAGAAACCAGTGAAAGTCAATAACTTAGTGTCAAAGAGAAGGATTTAAAAAGTAAGTTAGAGACAGTCAGGTCAGTTACAAACTATTAGAGAAAAATGACTGTGATCAGAGCCAGAGCTCACATGAGAAAAATAAATACTGGTCTATTACCCTCAATTTATAAATGTCTGATAAAGTGACAGGCAATGTATGGAGGTAGAAAGAATTATAAAGAGAGTAAATGGTGTAACAGTCATCCAAAGAATATTCAGTGGGCAAAAATAGATACAATGTCACTAAAAAGACACAGGGAAAGAAATACGTGAAAACATTGGTTTTAAGCCATAGTTTGAAGAATTTAAGAACTCTCTGATACTACAAGCCTGGTGATTAGTGATACAGGGTGTACTTATGAGAGACAATTCTCTATGGGTCTCTCCAGTTTCTATACATCTTTTGAGTAAAGAAATAATAGCTTTTGTTCTGTCACTTTTTCAAGGATGTTAGTATTGAAAACAACTTTGGAAGATAGTGCAAAAAACAAATTTGTTTGCTGAAAAGTATTATAAAATAGTGTCCCCCTTAGTGGGTGAAGCTTAGGAGAAGTTGCTAGCAGCCTCTTCCAAAAATTGAGATTTTTCTAGTCTCTGTTCCTGACCTGTCATACGCTCCCACTGTATGCAGTATTTACCTCAATCCACCTCTGCATTTGCCACACAGGACTTGGAGAAGGGACAAAGGGCCACCAATGCAAACACGATGCTCATACTGCCCACTAAACCATAAATAATAAAGTTCTTTGTCTCTCACTTGGAAATCTCATGACTTCTGCCAGCATCCATGAAACTGTGACTAGATAACGTGTTATCTTGCAAAGTAAAACGTCAGACCCTTCACAGTCATTGATAGATTTGATGACAAGAATAAGATACTGACAGAGACATAGATATTTAGAACATGAAAGGTTCAAAGTCCTCTGAAAGTTTATTTGAAATTATAAAGAGCCTCTTTGGGATAATGTAGTAAATGTTCTTACCCAAGTGGTAGGAAAGAATAAGGATTTCCTACTGTCCAATCTGTTAATAAGTGTTGAGAGCCTGAGCAATGAGAGGAGGGAAAGAAACAATTTTCCCCTGATGTGCTTTGGTTGTTGGTTGTTTACTCTCCTCCAGGCAGGAGCCTAAAAGTGAGCTCCCAGTGAGACACATGTTGGATTATATCCTATAGAATTGTATTATAATGAGGATGTGTTGTTTAGGCTCTTCACTCAGGAAATTTATAGAAAACTAATATGCCCACTCAAATTCAGTTCCTATGGCCATGAGTCTACTGGAATGACTCATCTTGGCCTTGATGATGATACTGAGATGGGAGAATTCCTTGGCCCCTTCATGGGACTTGAGACAGGTTTGTGCCTCACCTACTTGGCCACTGCAGTGCTCAAACTCCTTGTGGGAGGAGGGGCACTCAGGCAACTGGAAGCCAGGGCTACGGCAAGCACTTTTGGGCTGCAGGCCCACAGCAGCATCTACGGGTGTGTTACAATTAATGCTCTTTGAGCAAGTGCCATCTGTGGATAGCTAAGTATTAACCAGCTCAGTGGAGAGTCAGGGTGACAGTCTTTTACATACGGTACTCTTGGTACCCAGGTTCTAACATGGCCTCCAGGAAGAATCAGGTCACATTCAGGTTTGAAAGATGATGAATGCAGAGGATTTTATTAAGCAGTGGAAGTGGTTCTCAGTGGAAGGGGAGCTGGAAAGAGGATGGATGGTATGGGAAGAAGGCGATCTTTTCCTGAAGCCCAGCTGTCTCCAGCTGGGCTCCTCTCCAAATCATGCCACCTGAAGTTAAGCCATGTCTATCTGTAGTTTCCAACATGCAGTTGCTTCTTCTCTCCTGGACGTTCAACCACTTCTTCTCTTCTCTCCTTCACTGCCACACCACTCTGCTCCTCTGCCAATGGAGTTTGGGGTTTTTATGGGTACAGGATGAGGGACATGGCAGGCTGGGGTGGTTTTGGAAAAAGCAACATTTGGGCAGGAAAACAGGAATAACTATTCTCATTTTAAGGCCACAGTATCCAGGCTAGAGAACGGAACCTTTGCCAGGGAACCACCCTCTTCTACCCCCTATTTCCCTGCCTCCTGTCTGTATCAATACTAATTATGGAATGACAGTTTCAATGGCACAGTGATTTAGAGTTTGTTTGAGAGAAGTAAATGAGCTTCTTTGCGGCTTTTCACATGTTGTCATTGGCTCTGAAGTAGCTGATTAAATCTCAATCTCTCAAGGATTCTCATAGACACTCATAGTAGTTTTGATATGTATCTCTTGTTGTCCTGAACTGCTTTTTATCTTCTTTAAACATATATGACTGGGACAAAGGGAATCAGAGTCCAAGCTATTCCCTCTAAAAGATATTTTATATCTAGGATTTCAGAAAATTTTCCTCTTATATCTGAAGAAGCCAGATGTTTGCGCTAGCTGGGGAATTGTAGAGTGTGTATCACTGAATTATCATACAAAAGCACATGCAAAAATATGTGTCATTATATTTCAAATATATAAAATAATAGCAAGAAAGAGAACACAAGTAGCTATTATTGTGTTAAAAGCATTGAATTTTTTCACACTCTCAGTAAATTGTATATTTAAGACAGTATACTTAATAAGTAATAAAACATTAAATAATGATGCATTAACTTGTTTACATTCCCAGGGAGTAACAGCATATAAAACATAACTCCAGGACAGTTTTAGACTTTGTTACTCTGTTTACCAATTATAAAATATCTAAGAATCATTCCTGAATATTCCTTTCGGGAGTTGTAATACTGTTTTGAGGAGATCTGAATCTCTTTTCACATGTTGAAGAAAAATAGTTCACAAAGATTATCATGTGGCTATCTAAAATGTCATATTATCATTGCATATTTTGGTAAATTAATGTTTATATCTCACTTTTGTTGAATTTAATAAATTTGAATTTTAAAATCTAATTTCAAAGGAAGGCAATTAAATATTGAAACTTATTATCTCAAATAAAAACACTTACAATGATATTATGATAAGAAGAAATTCATCCTCATTCTGATGGAAAAATTATTTGCCATTACAAAATGAAATTAACCTGAATCATCTGGTTTTATTTGTTTGTTTTTCAGTAAGAAGAGAAAAAAATAAAAGGCTTTTATCTTCTTTCTTTCTTTCTTTGATTCCCCTGGTTCTTCTTCTCTAAGTTTATCTGATTGACAAAGCTGTTAATAAAATATTATTGCAACATTTAAAAATATAAGTACTTTTGAAATATTATGCTACAAGACACAAAGGTAGCATGGAATAAATGAAAATAAATATTTAGATAATACAAATTCAATAAATAGAACAGATCAGATTTTGGAATTCTCTCTTTACTGCAATAATTCATTACACCTACTGTGGATCAAAGACTTTTTTTTTTTGAGATTTTTGAAATTTTATTTACTCTATTACATGTTAATTTACTAACAAGCACAACTGAAAGCAGAGACAAAAATAAACTCACATCAGGAATTTTCTAGCTACATATAGATATATTATGAACATGTTCAAATTTGAAGAGAAAAGCAAAAATATTTATAAAGGATACATAATTACAGACTTATTAGATCACTTTAAAAATCTTGCCTTTGGCCAGGCGCGGTGGCTCAAGCCTGTAATCCCAGCACTTTGGGAGGCCGAGACGGGCGGATCACGAGGTCAGGAGATCGAGACCATCCTGGCTCTAAAAAATACAAAAAACTAGCCGGACGAGGTGGTGGGCGCCTGTAGTCCCAGCTACTCGGGAGGCTGAGGCAGGAGAATGGCGTAAACCCGGGAGGCGGAGCTTGCAGTGAGCTGAGATCCGGCCACTGCACTCCAGCCCGGGCGACAGAGCGAGACTCCGTCTCAAAAAAAAAAAAAAAAAAAATCTTGCCTTTAATGTAGAAAATTCATAAACATACCATTATGATAAAACTCAAGGGAGTCAAAGAATTACATGACAGTAAATAATTCCATATACTTAAATAAAGAAAATTGATGTGTTTGGCCTAAACAATCTCATATACACAGAGAATTGAGACAGGTTGCATATTTTAAGCTTGAGAGCTTATAAGCATTTGTTTTTCATAACATTGCAATTTTCTTAAACCCAAGACACCCCATTTTTTGAAGATAAGCATGTATGTTCTATTCAAATACTAAAGTAATTATACTGATATATAAAGATTTAAATTAAAATTATTTCTTGAATTGTGGTATATGCTGGTCATTTCCCTTATGTCTGTAGCGTAAAGCCTTAAAAATTCTTCAAATATGTTTTTAAAAGTTCTTAACAAATTTTATCTCATTTCTAATTGGATTTTAGAAAATTTGTATGCTCATAATACAATTAGATTACCAATCTCAGTGCTATCAAAATGGCATAGGTAACCACTTACTAGAACAAGGAGAGCAGATGGAAAATATATATAGATATGTAGATATAGATTATAGATAGATAGATAGATAGATAGATAGATAGATAGATAGATAGATAGATAGATATTCCTAACTTTTTGCTAAAGAACAAGATTTTACACCTTAGGGGAAACAGTTATTCCAATCTCTATGTTAATTCAATCTACAGGCACCTAGGTAATAAAAAGAATGGAACTATGGGTGCTTTACCTCATTCTGTTTTGAGTTGAGTTTGAACTGGTTAAACGAAGCTGAGATAGCCACTATTCATAAATGGAGTTTTTTTTTCTAATTCTTACACAAATCAGCTCTCATAAAGATGATTTTTTAAAATAGCACCTATATATATCTGACAAAGTTATTTTGGCTTGTGAAGAATGAATATAGTCTCTATTCTTCTGGCAAGATTTCTTAAAAGATGGAAATTAGCATCATCTTTACAGGAAATAATTCCTAATCTTCGCTGTTCTATTTGAAGAACTGTCACAAATCATATTAAAGTCATTACGCCCCTGGTGAATTCTCAGCCTTGGCTTTTCATCTTATAGGATTTGAAAAATCAATGAGATAATTTAATTCAGAATAAGATTGTAAGCACCTTGAACTTGGGAAAGAGCAAGCGACAGCACAGCACACTGATATTTTTTATTTGGTAGCAGTTGGCATGGTGGTTAAAAAGTTTTTTAAAGACAGAGAGAGAGATGGCAGGTAAGGGAGTTATATATAGATACTGCAACAAACAACTCCATACACTTTTAATTCTTAACCTTAGTGAAATAATAGTTTTAGTAAACAGTAGAAACAAAAGTAGAAATAGTATCCACATAACATACTGAGGAAGGTTATGCAGCAGAGAGGAAAGATGATCTGTGCTATATTTAGACAAACTTGTATTCAACTGCCCACTTTGCCACATGTTGGCTCTCTTACCTGAGGGTAAGCTATTTATGCTTTCAGAGCCTCAATTTTCCCATATGAAAAGTGAGACTATTAGGATTTATGTAATCAAGTTCTCATGAAAATGTCATGATATAGTAGATTATTAGTCTCAAACATATAGAAATTGTGGTTATGTTAGGAGCACCCATGGGTTAGAGATTAGAACACCCAGACTCCAATCTTAGCTAAGCTACATATTAGCTGTGTGACCTATAAATGAGATGTAAACTCCCTGAAGTTCATCATTTCTACCTGAAAAATGCAGGTAATTATATCTGTTTTATTTTCTTCATAGCTCTATTTTTAGATCAAGTGAGGTAAATGATGAGAATGAATACATTGGAAAATAAAGAAAAGACTATTTTTGTAACATTCATCATGGCAGAAAAGTGATCTATAACAGGTCCCTTTACTTTCCGAGGACCCAACAAACTCTTTAGAAAAACAAAGAACAAACAAAAATGCCCATGTAAAACCTTGTACTTACATTACATTCTGTTCTTTACTTTGAAAAAGCATTTAATGTTTGTGTTTATTAGGTTTATTGAAGTTAACTATCTTTACTTGTATCAGTAACCTCATTAAAGAGGGATTAAGAAGTAAGGGTGCTTTGTCTGGGCACTGTCCTCACACCTGTAATCCCCGCACTTTGGGAGGCTGAGACAGGCAAATCGATTCAGGCTAGGAGGTCTAGACCAGCCTGGTCAGCATGATGAAATCCTCCTCTCTACCAAAAACACAAAAATTAGCCAGGCATGGTGGTGTGCACCTGTTATTCCAGCTACTCCAGAGGCTGAGTCATGAGAATCACTTGAACCTGGGAGGCAGATGTTGTAATGAGCTTAGATCAAGGCACTGCACGTCAGCCTAGAAAACAGAGTAAGACTCTGTCTCAAATTTAAAAAAAAAAAAAAAAAAAAAAAGTAAGGGTGCTTTTACAATATGTTTTGCAGTCTCATATTCTGTGTTAAAAGTCAGCTTATATCTAAATTGTAGTAACAATAGGATTTCCCACTGAGAATAAAATAACTTTTTCCAAATAATGTCTTATTGCCATATAACCTTATCATGTAATTGTGAAGCCTTACAGGTTTACACTTTGAGTTTTAAATAAAGTAATACACTCTGCTTTACCTATTAACTGCAATACACAAGTACAGTTATACATCTCTTAAAGCATTCTGTGAAATGCATTGTAGGCAATTTTGTCATTGTGTGAATATCCTAGAATGCATTTACACAAATCTAGATGGTATACCCCACCATGCACCTAGGCTGCATGGCATAGGACATTGCTCCTAGGCTACAAACCTGCATAGTATGTTATTCTACTAAATAACATTGGCAAGTGTAACACAGTGGTAAGTATACATGTATCTAAACATGGAAAGGGTATAGTAAAAATACATATTATATGTATTATAAGAATATATTATCATAATCTTATGAGAACTTTCATATATGTGGCCCAGTGTTGACCAAAAGGTCTTTAGGGGCACATGGCTGTAGAGCACTGTGTCATGAGTTATCATAATTCATAGACATTTCTCCATAACTAACTGCTTCTCAGTCTCTTTAAATAATTATGTAGAGATGAAAATAGTCATTATTCCACAGTATTTTATGTGAACTTCAGAAGGCGTGTTGGGATTGGTAGGGTTCTTGAACAAAATAGCTCTTGAGTCAAGAGCTAAAAATGGTATTAAAAAATGTTATGTGAGATTATAAGTTTTTTTTTTTTTTTTTACTCATTTTAGGGATATTTTAAACACATAGAAAATGAATGTCATGTCATACAGCTGATGCTCATTTTTAGGGGATGGGGCAGGAAATTCTCTATGTTTCATCAAAATAAAACCAAATATTCAAAAAGCAGCTGACTTTAAACAAGTTTTGTTAAGTTCGTTTACAAGAAAATCAATATGAAGTTCATGTTCAATTGCTTGTGCTACTCTTTGCTGATGTGTTATGGTTATCACAACAGTAGAAACCATTCCTTCATTCATCTATTCACCAACATACATGGAACACCTCTTATGTATCAGTTAATTTCTGGTCTCTGGGGTTACACGAGATTAAAAAAAAGAAGAAGTTACTATGCTCACAAATATTACATTCTATAAATGAGGGGAAATAAAAGAAACATATCTTTATGTTGGGTGGTGATATATACCATAGAGAGAAAACAAAAAGGAGTAAGGGAGACGGGGAAAGCCAGTTATGGGAGTAGAGGAGGTTGTAGTCCAAAATTAAATTAGTTTTAATGTTGAAGTGGAATTTGAATCACACGCCAACTAGAGCCACTATAGTAACTTGATAAAAACCGGATTTGCCAATAACTGGTTGTATAATCTCAAGACACCTTCAAAAAATAGCAATGCTAAATAGAACAAACATTACTTGTGGAAAATGTATTGTGTACTAGGTACTGCATTTAGCGTTTTGTACATACACTTTTTTTTTTTTTAGTTTTAGGTATATTTCATATTTGGTATTTTTAAGACTTGTGGTAGATTAAATACACCTACATATTACTTGCACATCCCACCCTCAGGAACTAGAATCTATTTTCTCATACCCTGAATGTGGTCCAGCCTTGTGTGTTGCTTCTATCAGTAGAAGGTGGCAGAAACAACATTGTGTAAGTTTCAGAGCTTGGACCTCAAGAGGACTGCAACTTCTGCCTTTGCATTTTGTGCAGTGCTGCCCTGAGATTACTGAAGCAGGATATTTCCCTGACCCCTTCAAGGGACTTGTGACAGGGGTTTCTCACCCAACCCACAACTTTCAACTCTTTAAGAGAGGGAACATCCAGGGGACCGAGGGGGTAATTGGAGTCCACGAACGCTGGAACCAACCATCCCCTTTGGCGCTGGTAGTGGTGAACTCGACTCACTCAGATCCACTGTGTTTCACCCCTTGTGGGAGGGAGCATGCAGGCGAGTGGGTGGAGGAGCCAGGAGGAACGATTTGGGGAACTGGCAAGAGCAAAACTACATGTGGACCCTGCAACAGAGAGCAGGGGAGTGTCTGTGACCTCTGAAGCCCCAAAGGGAGTATTGCAGTGCTCATTTAGCTCTGCCATCCATGGACAATTAACAGCGCAGTGGACCCTCCGCCTTTTCACGTGAGGGGGGCTGCCTTCCACCTGTGAGGGAAAAGGCTCAGTGTGACGGCCTTCTGCATCTGCACTTGTGGCACCTGAGCTCTTGTCCAGCATTTAGAAGAAATGAGGTCGCATGAACAAATCGAAAGATGTTAAATGTGGGGGATTTTATTGCCAATGGAGGTGGCTCTCAGTGGGAAGGAGAGCTGAAAGGGGACGGGGCTGAAAGGTAATCTTCCCCTCCAGTCGTATTCTTCTCTAAAGTTACACTCATCAAGCTGTCCCTCTGAAGTCAGGCTGCATCTCTCCGAAGTCCAGCTGTAGTCTCTCATGTCCAGCTGCTTCTCCTCTCTGCTGGCTGAGTTCTGGGGTTTTTTATAGGCCCAGGATGGGGGCGGTGGGCAGGCCATAGGTGGTTTTGGAAAAGGGAACATTTGAGAGGGAAAACAGGAATCTAAGTTCTCATTTCGGGCCAGTGGGGTTTTGTCGGGGACCCACCATTTTCTACCTATAATTTTTCTGCCTCCTGCCTCTATCATAGTGTCATTACCACGCAGTGAGGAAGCTTGAGATGAAAGCTTTCGCAGAAAGATTCCTGACAACTCAACTGTCTCAACTGAGCTCAGGATCAGTCAACTGAGAGAATTCAGGTAAAAGTGTCAGAAAAAGTTCCCAGACAACCTGTAGAATCCTGATATATAACACATTTGTATTGTTTTAAGCCTCTAAGTGTTGAGGCAGTTTACAAGACTGAACAGATAACTATGGTACAGATGAAGAAACTCGCTGACAGTGTTCAGGGGTTCCACAGCTGACAGTGTTCGGAATGTAAGGGCAGAGCCAGGATTACATGCCCGGTCTGTCGAGCTACAATCGCTGAACTTCGTAGCATTAAATTCCTAATTTTTCTGAAAATCAGTGTCTTTATCATGCAAAAAATGACATTAAAGATAATCCCCAAATGTCTGCCTAGTTCCAAATTGCTATAATTCTATAAGCCTATGATCATTTTGTTATATTTCCTCCTGAGCCCCCTCTTTTATATATTCACATCATCCTAGAAATTCCCTGGATAAATAGCTCCGATATCACTGAGTCACAGCAATTACTCCGTGTCTATTTACAAATATGTTAAAAAAAAAAAAATGAATTATAACAACTATGTGGTAGAGTTGTGAGGAAGAAATCAGGTAAGAGAAATAAAATGCCCTCATTATAATGAATAGTGAATAGTACATGTAAATAATTGTATATATGTATATATATAATTGTATTTCATTTTATTTATATTCCATCATATATTTCATACATATACATATATATGTGTGCATATATATACACACACATATATATAAATTTAAGCAATTTTATTCATTGTAGCGTGCTGTTATGATTCCATGGCTTCTGAGAATGAAAGATGATCACAAATCCTTTGAAGATCACATCCATAATAATCAAGGTCTATGTTTCTCTCCTAGAATATTTTGAAGTTCTAACCCACTATGTAAAAAAAAAAAAAATTTTTCTGAAACTGCCAGTGTGTGAGGAAGATCGAGATAGTCTCATGCAGAGGTCACATGGAAGGACAGATTACCAATGGAAAGATAGATTTCGATTCCTCTGCTTTAGTTCAGTCATCTCAGTCTAAGTGAAAGAAAGTGAAGAATCTTCTTGATGACGCCAATCTCAGCGACCATCGAACTACCACTATATGAGGGACTCCAAATGACAACCATCTAGTTTGGCCCATCAATCCCCAAAATCATTAAAGATAATAATATATTATTTTAAACCATTAAGTTTTATGGCAGTTATTATGTAGAAACACATAACCCGAATATATATTGCTCTAATTACAAGAAAGACAAAATTTTTGGAATCTCTGTATAGGTTAATAACTAAAGACTGCTTGCAACCTATTCCCTCTGTCTCTGTCTGTCTCGCCCACTCTCTATCTTCTTCTTCTGCCTACACATACACCAATATGCAGACATGTATCTATTAAATATCTATAGCTACATATATATCTACAAACTCATTTTTATACATAGCATTGTTCTCAGACTCTCAAAATAAAATTTGGATCCAAAGTGAAAAGCAGTGTAAAGTGGACAATAAAATATATTAACAATGGCAGCGAATATAAATTTGATTGACTATCAACTTGACTGTGAAGTTTCCAGCACCAGAAGTCAAATAAAATAAAATATTGTATATTTCTCATTACTAAAATAAAAGAAACACACTAACTACACAAGATATGTATAATTTACCTAGACTCAGAGGGAAATTTTGTTTTAATGGTGGATATCACACAGGTCACTAACTAACATAAAAACAGTCTCTGCCACTACTCATAACTAATTTCTATATCACACCCAGAAGTCATAAAATAAGGTAATATGAAATATAAATTCGGAAATAAAATTTTAAAAAATTGAAAGCTTTCTTCAAGCCATGTATCAAGTATTAATGTCCTTAATATTTGAAGAGTTCTTAAAAATTAATTTCAAAATGTGATACTGGTCTGAGCAAGCATTTCACACAAAAAAATGAAACTGCTTTAAATATATGAAAATATGCTCATCCCACTATTGTATTAGAGAATGCAAGTTAAAATAAAAAATGATGCATTGTTTTCAAATCTCCAGCAAAGATAACATAGATCCAATGACATATCCCAAGGTGGAGGATGTCCCTTTCATTTCACTGTTGATGTGACTCTCCATGGTCATTGAAGGGCAATTCTGAAATAACTATCCAGCATGTCCATCTCTAGGACTCCACCTTACATAAATACTTTCAAACATTTGCAAGTATTTCTATAAAAAGATGATCATTATCCAATTATTATTGGTGATAGTTTATTAATAATACTAAAATTAATATTTGACTATGCAAACATTGAAATGGTATGTAATGTGTGGCGAGATATAACTACATATTTAATTTTGGAATGATTTCTAAGATTTATTCTTAGGTGTACACATTAATGTACAAATTAGTATAATTTTTATTTCCTCATTGGTGTAACATGGCTGGCTGTGTGCATGTCTACACATATTTTTGGAAGAAATCATGAGAAACTATTAACAATAACGTAGCTGTAAAATAGAATAGAGAAATTATAATGGGAAACTGATTCATTTTTACATAAGTTTTTTATTATTTGATTTTTTAAAATATCATGCCATTATTTTTGAACTAAATTAAGTAGGAAGAACAAAATAATTTCCAAACAGCTTCCAATGACTTCAACAAACTAACAAATATGATCCAAGACCTGAGTATTTTCATGGCTGAATTTAATACATTTTACAACAGTGGTTTTAAATCACATTCCAGAGGGCCCTAGGATGGCGGATAGTTCCCTAGTCCCAGTGTGGAGGCTGAAAGGGAGGAAACACAGTCAGAATTATGCTAAATATGGCCTACTCTCACCAACTTCGATCAAACCATGTCACTTTTTATATTATAACTGAAGTGACACAAAATATTTTGTTTGAATGGAAAATTTTCACTGTTAGAAAAATTTGAAAATTCCTCACATAAGCGAACATATTAATAACATATCCCCCTAGCTGTCAACTGTGCTACATAACAACAGTTGGATAGTTCTATTTTAAACTGCATAATTCCATAACAGATAAAGAGCTCTTTCTGAAATGTGACAGCTGTATAGATGTATAAGTAAAGTCTCATACACCTATACCTCTCTTATTTGAATATATTTTGACTATGGTTCAGTATCTAGGAAAATACAGGCACTTTAAGAGCCAAATTTCCAAACAGGAAAAATACAAAACCAAAATGTTTTTCATTTAATTCTGTAAGGTTGTCTGGGTTTTATAAAACAGATAGCAGTCATTTCACATCAGCCTGCCACATTGATTGAAGAACAAATTACTGGAACCTATAACTTCATAGAACACATCGTGTTTTTTTGTTTTTTTTTTTTAAATAAGGAGAGCTTTCCATTTTCAAGTTTTGGCTTAGTTTCTGATGTTTCTGCTTGGATCATTAAATTTCCTTTCTAATTGCATCTAAATATGTCTTGTACCTCACTTCACTTCTGGCTATTATTTAAAATGCATTTGGCTCAAATATTTGATTACAAAATGAACAATCTGTTTGCCTATATGTGTCAGACACATTACTGTGTCTTCTTCCCCTTCAAAATCAGAAAAAAATACTGCTCTGCGGAATAGACGACTTTTACTGACAATTTTCTCTTCCTATGTTCTGTAGCTTGGGCAGGAACATGTCCTCCAGATGCTCTTGGAAACCCCGCTTCACAAATATCAGTCTCTCCTGCCAAGCTTAATTCCTATAAATTGGGACTTCTTCCCCATATGTTTAACATTATTTTTAACCAGGATTGGCTACCGGATTCTTCATCGGATTCCTTCTAGATCTATAACTCTTAGGAGCTGATCCTTTTCTGATGGCTGGTGGACCCTCATTTCTGTACTTAATTTTCATTAACATGGTTCACTCTCTCTGAATCCTGTTGACGTGCCACTGTACTTTTCTATTCCCAGGGCAATGAATGGTTTCTTTGTTCTATGCTCCACTGAGATCCAAGACAAGACTTAAACTTCTGTCTGTCTGGGTGGAGGTATTTTTATAGGAAGGATCTTCAAACAAATTAAAGCGGTTTTTAGATTTTGCTGGGTTAATAATGAAAATAAATGGTTTAAGTCCTAAATGCTATTCTATATGTACAATTACAGGTATTCTTTATTATAAACTGACTAACATTAATGAGGAACTTAACACTGTTAATCAAAAACCCATACCCCCGGAGACTATGGTTTTACTAAAAAATTAAAGAAATGGAAGATAAAAAATCCACATATACTATGGTGCACTTAATTTTTATGGAATATCAATCAGTTTCTAGACTACATTTTATCAATATATTGGATAGAGCAGTAACATTTAGTTTGTGGGAATATATTAAACTTTAATGTCTCCCCCATCATTTGGAACTCAGTCATTAGTAATTTGCAAGCCATACTGGGGGTTTGGGAGAAAAATTCAGAAATTATTAGATATGAATTCCTTCTCTGAATTACAGTTGTAGGAAATCACCTAATTGAATTAAGGATGAAGACCATGACTGAAAATAATTATTGCATTCTTTCTCATAATTGTGTTCATATATTTGCATATGAACATTCAAAAAATAACAATGAAAAATAGTATGCAGGATAAATGAACTCCCAGTGAGAAATCAACCTTTTTCAGAGTCAGTAGATGACATTTCAGTTTTCCTGAGGGAGAGTTTAAAGAAAGTGAATGGGGTGAGGAGAGTCTAAGAAATGTCAGCATGCTGTCTGAGAAGAGGAAAGAAGTGAAGACCTGTCAATTGAGGTGGAAAAATAGAGGGGCCATGAAATATATTCAACAAAGCAACTCTGTTAGACAAGTCAGTGAACAACACTACAATGATTTTCTTTTCATTTTAAAAGATAATTCATCCTCAAACTCAAATATTGTTGCTAAATTCTAAAGTATGTCTCTGTTATAGTCAGTTTTACCATCTCAACTTTTCTCTTTCTAATTTGCAACTGCATTATTCCTTTGAGACCTAAAAGGATGGTTAATAAATATAAAATGAAAATGAAATGATAAGGAAGGCAGTTCCAAGTTAAAAATAGAAATATGTGGAGTTGTTAACAGAAATTCTATAAAATCTTCATATATTTCATATTAAACCAGATTTTCCCCAATGCCTCTGCAATTCTAGAGTGACAATTTTGGCATCCTGGAAAGCTGTCTTGTTTTTCTTATCTTCATAAGAGAAATACCAAGTTACCTACAAAAACCTCTTGAACAACAAAGTCTAATTTTCAGCAACTCTCATACATCAAACCAACAGCTGAAACAACCCTAAAGTTCTACCTTTGAAGCTCTAGGAGAAATATTAAATACCAAAATATGCCCTATTTGTGAAACATTTTAAAAATAAATATCCAAAAATCGCTTGATAATCTCTTGCAAAATGTTGAATAAATTATAAATCGTTTCAATAGTAAAACTTTAAAATATTAAATTATTTTAAGAAGATTTTTAGATTACTGAAAAATTAGGAGCAGATTACAAAGAGTTTCCTTATACTCCATGCGAGATGTTATTACAGGCACACCTCAGAGATATTGTGGGTTTAGTTCCAGACCACTGCAACAAAGCTAATATTGCAATTAAGCAAGTGACATGAGGTTTTTTTGCTTTGTTTTGTTTTCCAGGACATATAAAATTTATGGTTGCACTATACTGTAGTCTATTAATTGTATGATAGCCTTATGTCTAAAAAACAAGGTATACACCTTAATTAAAAAATACTTCATTGCAAAAAAGTGTGAATGATCATCTGAGTCCTCAGTGAATCTTAATATTTTTTGCTGGTGAAGGGTTTTAGCTTGATGTTGATGGCTGTTGACTGGTGGCTGCTGAAGGGTGGGGTGGCTGTGACAATTCATTAAATAAATCAATAATGAAGTTTGCTGCATTGACTGAGTATTCCTTTCACGAAAGATTTCTCTGTAGCATACAATGATGTTTGATAACATTTTTCCTATAGTTGAACTTCTTTCAAAACTGGAGTCAACTCCTGTTAATGTTGATATTTTGAGCCCCTTCCATGAATCATGACTATTCTTGATAGCATCTAGAATGGCAAAACCTTTCGAAACCATTTGCAATTTACTTTACCCAGATCTATCAGAGGGATCACTTTCTACTGCAGATATAGAATTATAAAATATATTTTTAAAATGATGAGACTTAAAAGTAAAAATGACTCCTTAATTTATGGGTTACAGAATGGATGCTGTGTGAACATGCATAAAAACAACATTAATCTCTTTACACATCTTCCTCAGAGCTCTTGAGTGACCAGGCACATTGTCAATGAGCAGTAGTAATATTTTGAAAGTAGCTCTCAACCCTTAAGGTTAAAATATTCAGTACATCACTGTGAAAACAGATGTCCAATCTTTGTTGTTTCATTTAGAGACGACAGGCATAGTAGATCTAGCATTAAGACTTAAGGACCCTAGATTTTCATAATGGTAAGTGTGCATTGGTTTCAACTTAGTTACCAACTGCATTAGCCCCTAACAAGAAAGTCAGCCTATCCTTTGAAGCTTTCAAGCCAGGCATTGACTTCTCCTCTCTAGCTATGAAAGTCCTACAGGGTATTTTCCTCCAATACAAGACTGCTTTGTCTACACGGAAAATCTGTTGTTTAGTGTAGCCACACTTATCAACTATCTTAGCTAGATCATCTGGATAACTGGCTGTAGTTTCTACATCAGGACTTGTGACTTCACCTTGCATTTTTATGTTACAGAGACAGCTATTTTTTTTTCTTAAACCTGATGAACCAATCTTCTCTAGTTTCCAACATTTCTTCTGCAGCTTCCTCACCTCTCTCTGGCTTCATGAATCATCGAATTGATGAGTTAGGGACTTGTTCTGTATTAGGCTTTGGTTTAAGTCAGTGTTGGCTCAGTTTGATCTTCTGTTCAGACAACTAAAACTTTCTCCATCTCAGAAATAAAGCTCTGTTTTGCTTTCTTGTTTTCCGTGCATTCACTACAGTAGCAATTTTTTTTTGAGGGGGTCGGGGTGGGGATGGAATCTTGCCCTGTTGCCCAGGCTGGATTGCAGTGGAGCAATCTTGGCTCACTGCAACCTCTGCCCCCTGGGTTCAAGTGATTCCCCTGCTTCAGCCTCCTGAGTAACTGGGATTACAGGCATGCACCACCACACCCAGCTAATTTTTTGTATATTTAGTAGAGACAGGGTTTCAACATGTTCACTAGGCTGGTCTCAAACTCCTGACCTTGTGATCTGCCCTCCTCAGCCTCCCAAAGTGCTGGGATTACAAGCGTGATTAACCACGCCCGGCCGGAAGTAGCACTTGTAATATTCTTCAATAATTTTTCCTTAGTATTCACAACCCGGCTGTTTGGCCTAAGAGGCCTAGTTTTCGGACTATCTTGGCTTTCTACATGTTTCTCCTTAACCATTTTTAGCTTTTGATTTAAAGTAACAGACATGTAATGCTTCCTTTCACTGCAACTCTTAGAGGTCATTGTATGGTTATTAACTGGCTTAGTTTCATTATTGCTGTGAATCAGCTGACAGAAGGAATTAAGAGACCTCGGGGAAAGTCTTGGAGCAATCAGAACGCACATTTATCTATTAAGTTCAGTCTTATATGGCATGGTTTGTGGTGCCCCAACACAAATAAAATAGTAACATTAAAGTTCACTGATCACAGATCACCAAAATGAATATCATAATGCAAAAGTTTGAAATACTGCAAGAATTGCTAAAATGTGGCAGAAACACAGAGTGAGCACATTCTCTTGGAAAAATGGTGGTGATAGACTTGCTAAAAGCGATGTTGGCACAAACCTTCAATTTGTAAAAAAAAATGCAATAGTTGCAAAGTATAATAAAACAAAGTATGCTTGTAGTAACATTTTATGTTATTATGGTGTATTTGTCACAATTATTTTTAATTAAAGTTCATCTTTCACTCAAATTTCCTTAGTTTATATCTAAGGAAAACTAAGTTATAGTTATCTGTCCCAGCATCCAATCCAGGATTCTACAGTATAGTTGGTTCTCATGTCTCCTTAGGCTCCTGTTTGAGCCTTTGCAATCAAATGTGGAGAAAATACATTTTGATTTATGTCAACCAAAATAAAGTGATCAAAGAAATATGGCTATTTAATTTACATATGAATAAATAGGCCAAGCATTAATACATTTCAATATAGGTAAGAAATATTTCTGGTTGCTGATATAAAATATATTGTATTTAAAAGATGGTTAAATAAACAAAATGTATTTAAAATATTTTTTAGACTGTTTCATAGTAAAATTTGTAGAAGTCATTTGCAAATTAATATAAATAAATGACAGAAACTAAAACGAAAACTATTTAGCCTTTCTTATAAGTCAGACACATTCTAATGCTTTTAATGTATTAGCTCATTTAATCCTCTAAACCATTAAAATTATTTTTCTTATTTTTATTTGAGAAATCCATAGCATGAAGCAAACATCAATCTAAGAACTAAAGCATATGTGTGTGTATAAATATTTTAGTTTTTACTGAATTTTAACTTTTTGTTTTAATGAAAGTCCAAGGACTTCTGAGTTCAGAGATCATCTTGACTACTGTTCTTAGTGTGATCTTCATGTTAGAATAACCTAGGAATTTAAATATAACACCAATATAGAGCCTTAGTCAGACTGATTGTTCTCAAATTTAGATATAAATCAAAATTATGAGGAGGATTAAGATTACTGATTGCTAGGTCCCACCCTCAGGGGTTCTGATTCGGTAGATCTGGAGTGGATCCCAATAATTCATATTTCAAACAATTGCCCTGGTAATAACATTAGTCTGGACACCACACTGTAGAAAATACTGACTCAAAATACCAAATCAGAATCTCTAGAACTGGTAGAACTAAAGCCTGACCAAAGTTTGTTGTTATTTGTTATTTTTGCTTTATGAAATTTTGTAACCATACAAAAGTATAGGGAGAATGAACTCCCATGTAACAATTGTAAACTGAGAGACCAAAACCGAGGCTCTTTCATCAACTAAGACAGACCCTAAGGTTAAGGAAACAAAAGTTACCTGTGGGTCAACGTTTCAGGGCCCATCTGGCATGGCAAAATTAATAATTTTCTAAATTCCTTAAGCTACAAGAAGACTCACACTTTTGCTGAACTCTCTAACAATAGGAATTATCAGTCAAATTATCAGATTCCTCCTAACTCTGATTTACAACCCAGATCACAACTCTGATTGGACAAAAGACTGGTCTTACATACATTCTTTTTTGATAAGCAACTATAGATCTTAAACCAGGTTCAGCAACTCATAGAAGCTGTGCACAAACTGTCTTTCTGTCCCATAGTTCACATTGTAAAGTAAGAGCCAAATGCCACCTCATTTTAATGTCAAAATCCCTCCCAAAACTGAACATGGATATATTTTACATATATGTTTTCCCATTTCACATGTGCTTGCCTCCCCTTACAAATATACATAATTTTTTTTCTCCAAATCTGCAGAATATTTGTGACCTTATTGTGTCATATGGACCCCGTGAGGCATAAAACCCAACCAGCCCCTTCCCTCTTTGAAGAGAGAGCATCTTCAGTCCATACCAGAGACTATGTCTTCCAGGTTTGTAAGCCCACATCACCAACAAAGCCCTCGTTTCTACTATTTAGCCATCTTGACTTTTTTGGACAACACGATCAACCAGCCTCAACAATTACAATACTATTTTGTTTTATGTTACTACTAGTCTTTCTTTCCTACTTTGGTCTCACTTTCTTTTCTTCCCTCTTCTTTTCCCTTCATATTTATTTCCTGATGCTCTTTTTTATTTTATTTTTTTTATTTCTGGAGTCTATTTGAAAGCAAATCCCAGATGTGATTTCCCTTATACAAAATTTACATGAATTTCTAAGTGAGAAGGTTTTAAAGCAATAAGAACAAAACAAAAGAAAAAACAACAACAAAAAAACTACCATGCTGTTATTACAAGATTCGATAAAAGCACCCCTTGACCCAGATCTCAATATATAGCCAGGATTGCAAGCCTCCAATTCTAGTTCTATCTTCTTATTTTACATGAAAGAGACTTGCTTGAAGTCATTGAGGATATTGGCTGGAAGACTGAAATTATATGTTTATCTCCTAATTCTTCAATCTTGTAAAGCACATCTTCTGGTAGAAAATTTAAAATAAAAAACTTTAAAGAGTGAAAAAGTTAAGTGTAATATGATTAGAGAAGTAATGGTAAGCAGAGTGCTAATGGTCCTGTCTTCAGATTGTGTTTGGATATATTTTAAAAATCAACAAACATCATAGATTTTGTCTCTATACATGTGCTCATTTATCAATTATCTTCTGGAGTACTGGAAATTTGATTTATTTAGGTTCTCACTCAACCACATACTTGCTGCCTGCACCAAATCCTAAAACAAATCACTTAATTAAGTTTCAGTTTCTTAACCTGGGCAATGTGAATTGAAATAACACTTAACTATGAAAACGCATGTTAAAGATCTTATAAAACAATAATCGCAATTTAAAAAAGACAAATTGAAAAAGGGATTACCAAAGGGATTGCTTCATGCCTTTGATTTAGGGACTACAGATGACTACAGATATTTCTATTTAAATGTGTGTGTGTGTGTGTGGGTGTGTGTGTGTGTGTGAGAGAGAGAGAGAGAGAGAGAGAGAGACTATGTACGTTTTAATGTGTAGATTTCTATGGGTTCTAACTTTAATTCGTTCTAAATCTGGGTTAAGTCTTAATTGTTCTGTCTGGCTTTCAAATTCCCAGTTACTGATAGTTAAATAGATATTCAGACTATTATGCAACTTTCTAATATTTTGATTTCCTCTTTTATAGATCATTACATGTGAATCAGATCACTGCTTCCTAGTTTACTGAAATGTAATGAAACACATTGGAAATACATTTTTAAAGTCACAATAAGTCCCCTTAAGAAGATAACTGGAATACATTAACATGTTTGATCTTAATTTTCTTAAACTTGCCAGACGTGGATATTTGTAATTTTTAAGTCTATAGAATTGGAGTTTTCTCTAGCCTGTATAATTTAGAATAGGAGCAATTTCAAGCAGGTAAGTAAGTGTGGAACTTTTTTAGTTTAAAATTAGCCTATAAAGTTCAGCTTCTTTGTTTTATTTTACATTGTTAAATAAAAGCACCAGTGAATCTGCATCAACACAAAATATAAAGAAAACTATCCTCTCTGGATTTTCTTTACACGTCTAAACAAAATTTAGTCTCACTATCCTCCTATATTACAAAAACAAACAAGCAAACAAACATAAAATATAAAACAAACTTATAATACAATGCATCACAGCATATAAAATATAACTGAAAATTAGAGAAATGTCTGTATTCAATCTAAATTATACCCAAATAATGTCATATGCCTTCCACAACTAATCTCACAAATGCTACATAAGTTAACATAGTAATGCAGTTTTACAAAAAATATATTTTAGAATTTTCTGGATTTGTGAGATTAAAAAATAGAATAAAATTCTAAGGAAATATGTATCAATGTCTTTGGTACTTAGCACAATTGATTTATTGCTTTTTGGAAAGTTGTTTTCTTTCTCAGGTGAAATATGCCTTTGCATCAATGGAATTAAAGGCAGTATTGAGGCTTTTCCCTATCATTTATTTCAGCACTTTAGAAACATCTCTCTGTTGCCTGTTTAACCCTGTAGAGAAGAGAAAAGATTACACCATAAGTCATTATAGGAAAATAAAACAAAGAACAGCCTTTGATCTTAAAAGCATATTATCTATATAAACTATGTTTCATGCTAGCCTGTCAATATTCACACCATCCAAAATACATATGGGTAGACTTTTATCAAAGTTGAACATTTTATAGTAATAGTTTCACCTTAAAATATAGCTTAAGTGGAGTCTTCAAGATTTATATTAAGGTGGCATCAGACAGGTTGTCATCCTCAGAGTTGCTAAAAGAGAGGTCTAATCGAGACTGGTAGGATTTCCAACAGAAGAGCCATGTAAGAAATATTAGAATGACGCAGACAAACAAAGAAAACTTTTATTTCAAATGTGAGCCGCTTTTGAAACTCACAAAGTCATACGCTCTGTTTTGCAATTGCAGATTCCTATAGCAGGTACTTTGTACAGGGTCAGTTTTGCACCCAGAATGAGAATTATCAAAGATTTATTTATCTAAAGGTGGTAAGTCAAAATGGAGTATAGCAAAAAACCTTCCTAAAGGCTACAAAATGCCTTTTGTGATCTCTTCTGAACCCACAGAACTTTTTCCAATGCAGTATTAGAGAAAGGTTGGGTTAAGTAAGTTCCTCCTAAAGGGGAAAAAGAAACCTCCACAATTTTTGTATAAATAATTGAATCCATATAGAGGGAGGTTGGTCACACAGTGTGAGTACCCTTAGAAATAAAATATTCCAGTATTGAGGGGACAAAGTTCAGCACACCTAAGAACACTTCCTATTTTGAACCAGTTATTTTCAAAATAAAACTGATATGTAGTTACATAAATTAACAATGGCAGTAGGAGAACTAGGTGTAATAGCTACAACAATATTCTAGTATAAATGATCTAAGAACCGTTATTAACATATCTCCTTGGTTAGCATTTATTATACTCAAAGCTTGAGGACAACTGAATAATTAGCCCTCTATATTTTCAAAGTTGTTCTACATTGAGAGTTGTCGTCATTTAGTTAAGAAATCTGGAATTTTTACATTTATGTTCTATTGGGCTTGTTGAAAAAAGTTTCCGCTGTTAACATGTCATTATTATCTTTTTCAAATGTAATTACTTAGTCAATTAATGTTACTCTTCTGTAAAACATTTATTTTAGCTGTAAGTGAAAGCCATTTCTTTATCATCATACTGTCCTGTTTGTTACTTTTGTAAGCTATCCCCTTTTCATAGCAAATTCTTTAAGGGAAGTAACAAAAAGGACTATTTTAGTTTACTCTTTTCATTCGTGTTTGTGTGTTTCATTTTCCTGTCTCCTGTATACTGCCTTTGTTGTTGTTGTTGTTGTTTGTTTGTTTTGACAGAGTCTCGCTCTGTCGCCCAGGGTAGAGTGCAGTGGTGCGATCTTGGTTCACTGCAACCTCCGTCATCTCTCGGGTTCAAGCAATTCTCCTGCCTCAGCCTCCTGAGTAGCTGGGATTACAGGTGTGCACTACCATGCCAGGCTAATTTTTGTTTTTTTAGTAGAGATGGGGTTTTACCATGTATGTCAGGCTGGTCTCGAACTCCTGACCTTGTGACCTGCCCGCCTTGGCCTCTGAAAGTGCTGGGATTACAGGCATGAGCCACCGCACCCAGCCTGTATGCTGCCTTTTAAATTTGAGGATGCCCAGTGACTGAAGGGAGGATCAATGCTAATGAGGTAACTAATGTCCCAAAAGGATTTATGGGAAGGACAAATTTTATTTCATTTTCTAATGCTCCCAATAGTAAAATCAACGTTATTTTTATTTGTTGACATGTGATGTAGTAATTATCTATCATAAGGTAAATATACTGTGTAATAGGCCTCTTATTTATACCCTAACCCAAGTTATCTTCTTTTTATTATTTTGGATGTCAAAAATTTCATCTGTTAAATAGGGAATCCTTTCCCCATTTCTTGTTTCTCTCAGGTTTGTCAAAGATCAGATGGCTGTAGATGTGTGGTATTATTTCTGAGGACTCT
>NW_012114899.1:5916870-5965098 GCF_000951035.1 Colobus angolensis palliatus
TATCAGAGAGCCTCTACCAATGGGATTGCTCCTCTCACTAAGTCAACAGTCCCTCACCTATTCTCTCTGCTAGTGGCCGTGTGAGTAAGATAGGGATGCAGTAAACATTGAAAGAGGTCACTCAAGGAATGCAGTGATTATGGCCTAAAAAAAGTTTCAAGAAAAGCCATGGTTGGAAGGCATGTTGTTCTATATTTATATTTATATTATAAAATCCCAAAGAGTATGTTTAACAATCCAGAAAACAAGTAATCATTTCACATTTGACCATATCCTCTGCATAAGACTTGAATTTGTGGTCATGATTAATGAAATTCAGTAATAACCACTGGGAGAGTCTTTAGAAGTCAGTATTCACAGGTGGCAAGATGATCATTAGCGCTAAATAAATGATAGGAAGCTATAAAGACAAGAAGATCTATATTGTCTTGATACAAACAGGTTCTGAAGAGTAACAATAGCATCATTACTTTTTGTTATGTAGGAGATGTGAAAATAACCGTAAGTGGTGTATCTGATAATAAAGACAGAAAGAGATGGTACTTAGACTTGAACGAGAACACTGCCTAGACACCACCAAGAAGCTTTATGTGCACTGACATAACAGTAAACAAATATGTAAGTACCATTTCCTTAGCCATTATCTCAAACCTTCATTAATTAAACATTACATTTCACATGAGCCCATGGATTTTGCAGTAGATATTTTAATCAAATTGTTTACATACTTAAGAACCTTGCAAAAAAATATTTATCTTGGATCCTGCCACATTTTAAAGGCGGTCCCGGAAGCAGTACAGTCAACCTGATTTGGAGTAAGGGCTCTGGATTCAGAATACGTAGATTCCACATATTAGTTATGTGATCTTAGGGAGGTTGTTTAATCTTTCTGTACCTCAGTTTCTACAGCTGTATAATGAAAATAATAAAAGTATAGTACTTAAAAAAACAAAAAATTCATCTGTTTTACAAAAAAAAAAAAAAATCCCTTAGTGTTTCCCTTCTTTGTTGTAACACTTGAAAAATGAGTGACTAGCTTAGCAGGGAAACACTTTAGGCCCCTGGATGAACACATGTCAGGCAAGAGAGTAGAAATGAGAAAGACTTAAAATATTCATTTTCACCATTTCTCTAAAGGAAGCCCCTGCAGATGCTGGGTTAGGCCAACAAAGAAGTGTTTCGGTATTTTTCTGATCCTGATCAGTTCCCTATGATAAATGGAATATGAAAAGTATTAAGTTCTATGTGGATGAGGCATTTTCACATCACATTGCTAGTTTTAAGGTTTCTTTTTTGAATGTTCTCTCCTCTTTTCTCCCTTGTCCCCAACCCCAACCTGTTTGAAGCAATAAAACATGATGATGCTAAACAAATAAATTCATAATTGTGTAAATATAAGTTACCAAATCAAAAGATATAGACCCAGTCATAACAGAACCTATTTCTCTTTCTAGTTTTATTTCCCTTTCATTGCACTACTCACCATCTGGCATATTATATGCTTGGCTCACTTAATTGCTTACTATTTGTCTCACACATTAAACTATACCCTCGCCAAGTACTGGGGTTTTTTAGTGTCTTTTTATTGCCATATCTCACAGACTGAAACAGTAGCAAAGACATAGTAGGTACTCAGTAAATATTTACTAAATGAATAAAATAATAGATAAACTAATCAGAAAGAAATATGCACTCTTACAGGATAAGAAAAAGAGAAAGAACGCTCATGTTCTCTAAAATGGCACATACATATATGAATGAAAAAATGTTGTATAGAATAACTATTATATTCAAATATAATTTAATGAACAAGTTATCCATATGGCACAATTACTCATCTTGTGAAAAAATAGGCTACTGAAAAAATAATTTTAATTTGTGAAGTATATGTAAGTACAAAATTCATTTGGTATTCAAAAAGGCTTGGTTTGTTCAAAAAATCATTATATATGTAGCAGAAAAAGTATAAAATAAATGTTAAATATACCTTATTAACAGATTTATGTCCTTACCTAATAGTAAATTCTTGGGATTTTAACTGTCAGCAAATACAAAGAAGCAGCAGCAGATTTGAAATAATCTCACACAACATTTAAAATATTTATTTTAATTTTAGCATTGGAAAATATTCTGCCCCTGAAAACATTGCAATTTATGCTATGAAAACTATAAAAGCTCAGCAGACCAGAGCTTTAAAGCAAAAATAAAATGTGTGTGAATATTTTCCATCCAGCAAATTGAAACATTTTATTTTAAAATTAACAGAAAATAAACCAATTTTTGAAGACCAGAAAATAATGACTACTAAGCGCTGAGCACTCTCTACATGACAAATTTTGCTTCACGCCCTAGAAGGTGTAAGAATCAGAGCAACAAAGTTTTTGAACCCACTGATTATAATAAATCTTATATTACTCACTTCACAATGCATGCTTGATTTAGTGGAATCAAGGAAATGGACTGAGGCTGTCTGAATAAGGTCTGATATATGAGAGGGGGTCTTTTGTACTGTTCAAGGACAAAAGCAAAATCATAAAATTGATTCTTCATCATATTGGTGGGAGTAAAAGTTTTAAAGTAAAATCCTTTCGTTCAAGTCTATTTTTCTTATGAGAAAAATTCAGTTTGGTTTTATGTAATATAAAAAATACAATCCCACAATGTAGCTTAAAATAACCTATACAAACACATTCAAAACAAAGCCCCACATATTATTATTTTGGCATTTTGACTTTCTGATCCTTCCTTAATATCATTCTTCCAACTTTTAACATGAGATCTTCAAAGTTAGTGATGGAAATTCCCAGGTGGTTATTCAATATTGTTTGGGTATAATTTATTAACGATCTATGTGTTCAATCTTTAAAACTTCAGCAAATATTTCTGATTTTCTTGTTACATTCACCTCATCCTGTTTTCAGACACATAGTAAGATCCCAAGTCTACTCATCTTGGGGTTGGATGGGGTAGGTGATTAGTTCTGGCCACTTGCAGACTATGGCTCTTATTTGTTGGAATGGAATCCTCCTAAAGCTTGCTTTGCTCTGGTATGATGAATGTAAACTATTGTGATGTTGGCTGAGTGACTACACAGACTAGGAATTTCGCCTTCAAGTCTCTGCCACCAAAATGTGATGGGCAAGTTAAAGGAGTGAAAAATAAAACTGACTTTAAGTCACTAAAGGTCATGTGGTTGTTTGTTACACCATGTACCCTAGCATGCATCCTAAGAGAGTGTTTCCTAACATATTCATGACATTTAGAATAAAACTAAAACAGAGTTGATCCATGTAATTTATGACTTCTGTATTTGTGAATTCACCTACTCACTAAAATTTTCTTGTAACCCCAGAAACAATATTCTCGCTGCTCCCATGGTTATTCCTGAACAAGTGCAAAGTGTTAATTCCTGAACAATTAACAAAGATACTTGATATGCACATTCCCAACTGAAGTCAAATAAGGCCTTCATACTGTAAACAAGTGTCCTTTTACAGTCTATTTAATATCCTTTTTTAATTTTGCATTTTTTAGCTTTTTCTTAAGGAACTTTGCAGAAGCCTATCTTTCATTTAGTCTTTCATACTTTGAGTTTCCTAACTTGCCCTCATTACAACATCTCTGCCCAGATGAATCCTAAACTAATTCAGTGGGACCACAACTATGTGCACTATGATTTCTTCACTCTAAAATTCAGATATTGGGAAACTGGGATTTGTTCATATGTGTTCATAGTGGTTGGCATGGGAGATAAGATGGAGTTCTGTCTCCTCCTTTTGGTAAAAATATAATCTTATTGAAGCACTAACAAATCAAGCCCATTTTATACAGCTTGGTTAGGTTTTAGAATTAATGTTTATTATAGATTAAGTAGACATTGTATGGGTTGTCCTGGGAACCCAACCATCATTTTTAATATTGTTTCTATGGTAAAATGCATTCCAAGTTCCAAACAATTGATTCACAAATTAGCTTTGGGAACACTACCAGCTTCTAAAATGTGGACTCCTGTATAGCAAATGAGTAAAGCACAGAAACAAAGAGATAATACCCAAATTTCCTATCTTTAGTGTGCCAGGATGGTAGCTTAATATTGATAAGACTATCTGCCTGGGCAGCCTGGTAAACCTATATTTACTCAGCACTCACCTATGAGATTAATTTTTTGTCAATTTCTGCTACATAATTTGTAGTCATATGGGAGGAATTTGGCCACAGAAATGATAAAGAAAAAATGATAGAATATATTCTGTGTTGTGATCCTGTCCACAGTACATCAGTGTATTTGCAATGCAAACATCTGTGCCCTGACAATTATCTTCAGCATATTATTACTGTAGCAGAGAATAGATTGGGATCACTAACAGACATGACTTACCACTTCTTTACTGGACCAATTTGCCTCACTGATTGTGTGTGTGTGTGTGTGTGTGTGTGTGTGTGTGTGCACGCGTGTGTAGTGAGTAGCCACTAGGTTAAACAAATCTACCCAATAATGCTGATTAGGGGAAGGGAAGACCAAAAGGGGTTAGAATTATTATCAGAAGTTTACATTTAATATACATACATTTAGGCAAAACATATTGATATTTGGCTATCAGTCTTGCTTGTATGAGATGTCTAGGAATGATGGAAATTAAGAGCTACAGTTCTCATTAAAACATGTTTAATTTTAAACCAGGCAATATTGGCATATTTACAGAATGGATGCTACCCTGAAGAATAATTGAGCCTATTACAAGTTATAAAGAAAAGCCAGGAGTCCACTGTCCACTGAACATGTTAATTGAATCCGACTTTGCAAAAAGATGAAAGAATGTTTCCTCTAATTGCAAAGGTCCCCAGCTGGGTACATATTTCTATTTATCACTTCACACTTGAGTGGCCCATGGTACTTCATACAGACCCTGTTTCTTAGGAAAAGATTCTTAATTTGCAAAATGAGGCCATTTTTTAAAATCAGTGTCTTACACAGTGCTTTGGCATGAACCATTGGGAAGAAAGCTCTGATTTATTTCAATGAGATTTGTTTATTTGTACCTAATAATTGTACATATTTATGGTGTACGTATGATATTTTGACACATGCATACAATGTGCAATGAACAAATCAGAGTATTTAAAATATTCATCACCTCCAACATTTATCATTTATTCATATGAAGATTATTAAAAATCCTCTTTTGTAGCTATTTTGAAATGTACAATATGTTGTTGTCAACTATAGTCACCATATTGCGCAATGGAGCACCAGAACTTATTCTTTCTGTCTAACTTGTATGTTTGAACCCACTAACCAACCTTTCCCCTCTCTCCAGTCTCTAGTAACCATTATGCTACTCTCTACTCTATGAGTGAGAATATACAATTTTTGTCTTTCTCTGCCTGGCTTATTTAACTAAATATAATTATCTCCACTTCTATTGATGTTGTTATAAATGACAGGATTTCATTAATTTTTATGTGTGAATAATATTTCAACATGTATATATACCACATATTCTTTTTCCATTTATCTATTCATGGGCACTTAGGTTGATCCCTTATATTGGCTACTATCAATAGTGCTGTAAAAAACTAGGGAGTGCAGGTGTCCCTTTGATATAACAATTTCCTTTCATTTGGATAAATACCCAATAGTGTGATTGCTGGATCATATGGTAGTTCTACTTTTAGATTTGGGAAAAACAACCATACTGTTTTCCATTATGGCAGTACTAATTTACATTTCCCAAAACAGTACATGAGAGTTTTTCTCCAAATCCTTGCCAGCATTTGTTATTTTTTGTCTTTTCGATAATTGCCACTCCAACTGGGGTAAGATGATATCTCATTGTGGTTCTGATTTGCATTTCTCAGATAATTAATGATGTTGACTGTTAACCGATTGAATGTCTTCTTTTGAAGTGATGCTGACTGTCAGCCATTTGAATGTCTTCTTTTGAAGTGATATTGACTGTTGGCCATTTGAATGTCTTCTTTTGAAGAATACCTATTCAGATTCTTTGACCAATTTTTTATGGGAATATTTGTGGGTTTTATTGCTAGTGAGTTGTTTGATTTCCTTATGTACCCTGGGTGTCAGTGCCTTGTCAAATGAAGAGTCTGCAAATACTTTCTGCCATGTTACATGTGGTCTCTTCACTCTGCTGATTGTTTCTGAGACTATGCAGACACTTTTTAGTTTAATATAGTCACAGTTGTCTCTTTTTCTTTTTATTACCTGTTTATTTGAAGTCTTGGTCATAAAATCTTTGCACACACCACTCTCTTAAATCATCCCCCCTGTGATTTTTTCTAGTATTTTTATAGTTTTGAGTATTATATTTAATTTTTAATCTATTTGAGTTGATTTCCGATATGGTGAGAGATATGGGTCTAGCTTCCTTCTTTGTGCCCATTGAGACTCAGTTTTCACTGCGTCATTTATTATAGAGGGTGTTCTTTCCGCAATATATGTTCTCAGCACCTTTGCTTAGGTTCTCTATTCTCTATTGGCCTAAGTGTCTGTTTTTACAGCAATACCTTGCTGTTTTTGGTTACAATAGTTTTATTGTATATTTCAATGTCAGATAGTATGATGCCCCATTTCTGTTCTTTTTGCTCAGTATTGCTTTGTCTGTTCGAGGTTCAAGAGGATTTGTTTTTAATTTATATGTTATAAATAACATTAACAAACCAGTTTTCAGAACCAATGACCATGATTCAAGTTCTTTCCGAAGTTAAACCCCAGATAGAAGAAGTGTATCACTTTTATGTTGACAACAATCACTTTTTTCAGGTTGTCTCTGAAAACAGAAATTTAAATGGATACAGTCTAACTCTAGAAAGTTAAAGTTGCTGGATGGTTGTGTCACACTGTAATCTGTGGATGCTAATAAAAAAGAACAATTACTAAGATGTAAATATAGACAAAATATGTTTAAATTTATAGATTAGTAAGAATATCCCCCACATTTTCTTCTTGGGATACTGGAATATCTAGGAAGAGCTATCCTAGTCCCAATTCTCTGGGAAGTGCAGAATCTAGATAAGAACATACCAGTAAGCCTATAGCAGATGACAACATTATTAACCAAATGAGCATAGCAACCCATGATGGTAAAGAACAAGTTGCACATCAGCAAAGTGACCACAGATATTGTGATTGATGAGGTCCAGATGCTCTGTTAATTCCATGATGGAAAGTGCTATTATCCTGTGACAGCACTTAAGGTTTTGCAATGGCACTTTTTCTGAACATCACTAGGATAATTTTACTTATTATAATCTGATGAGTATAAAGTATATTATGACCAAACGTTCATTTTCTCTTAAAGTTTTATGTATGTAATGCAGTGATCAGACTATAAGTGGGGAGTCATGGCTCTCATATAATATGAATATATGGGTTAGAACTCGAGCCCAAAAAGTATAATACACCTCAAAGAAGATAGCTGGGGATATTGTGTATATCCTATTTCTAATGGCAAATATCTGGTGAATGCCATAATTATGTCTTTAGTAGGAATGCATAAAGGACTAACATGTTTAACATTTGAATGTATAAAAAATAGATGCTTCATTTGTGTATTTTAATACAAGAATCATTTTATATAAGTATCTATAATAAAAAATACTATCAGACATACCTAAGCCTAAATAAAAGCCTAAAGAAGTCTACATATTTATATTTAGTCAGCATGCTGGTATACCTAGTTATCTAAGTGAACCAAATATCATCCAATATATCTGAAGTCATATGAGATCATTTATGAACTACAAGTCTTCTTCCACCTAATTAGCTCATAGCTGACCTTTAGAAAATGGCACTTAATTGAACAGAAATGTTCAGAAATATGTTCTGAATTTGAACTTAGCATACATGAATAAACAACCAACAAAAAAGATTATATTGCTGCACTATTTTGGAATTGGGGCATAAAATATAAATCATACAGATAGAAAAATGATATTTTGGAAGTACCTACCAAATATGTGGATGAATTCTGTATTTTCTATAGAGTGATATGTATCTCATTAATGAATATACATGTATCTACACACACATATACATATATATACACACACACATATATGAAATCATGTAATGTCCTGTAATTAAAGATAATATGTAGTATGCTGTCATAATATAAAGGAGTAATCTTTATCTAGGAAAAACTCCTTTGGTTTTAAATACATGTCTTTTAACACCACTCATATGTGTCATCTTTTCACTCTTTGCCTTTTCTAACTTAAATCATTTATTTATTTACCTCAAATTTAAATGGAAGGTGCCTCTGTATAATTTTTTGCAATGTTCTAAGCTAAATAACATATAGTGAGTGTCTTTGAGAATTAACATGCAATTAATTACAAAAGGTGTTTTAACATAATCTGTATTTCTATTAAAATGATATGGATTTCAATGAAAATATGTAATTTCAGAATTTAGAAAGTATAACTAAATATTTAAGAACTTTTATTTATATAACGGATATTTAATGTACATCTACCATAAGCCAAGTATTTTCCACACTATCCGAAAACCTCTGCAGACAGAACATACTGAGAATTCCATGCCATTATGGAGCTCCTAATTCCAGCAGTGGTACACAGACAATACAAACAGACATAATAAGCAAGAATGTTACTTTTAATGTTAGAGGCTTACAAATGTTATGCGGGAAAAAAAAAAGGCTCCAGGTAAGTTTAATAGGGTGTTCTAGTAGTAGAAATGGAAATATTTGATTTTAAATCAAGAATCAGAGTCAGTGTCGATGAGAAGATTATATCTGAGCAAAGATTTGAAGGAAGTGATGATAGATATTTAGTCATGTGGCTATCTAATTGGCAGCATGTTCCCATTTAAAAATAAGGCATAAAGCAACAGAGTAGCCAAATATGTTCATGTAATGGAAAGGAGGCTAGAGTTCCTGAAAGAGAAATAGGGGTAAAAATGCATACGATCCTGTATGCATGAGGGGACTGTAGCTTTTACCAAGAGTGAAAAGGGGACAGACAATTGACTGTTGAAGAGATGACTAAAGTGAACACCCACTTGTATAAAAGGTTATTCTGTCCGGTGTGTTGAGTAGAGGAGAAATGGGGAAGCCAATTAAAAGCTCACTAAAATATTTCAAGCGACAAAGGAGCATCATTTGTACCTTACTGGCTTTGCAGTGAAAATGATAAATTTGGCTCAGATTTTAAAAATATTTAGAGAGATTTCATAGTGGGCTAGTTACATATAAGAGACAAAAAGAGGAGTTAAAGACGATGCCAGGGTACTTGGACTGAGCATGTAACAGGATGGAGTAGTCATCAGATGAGGTGGAGACAATAGTAGATGTACCAGCTTTGTTGGTATCACTGGGTGCTACCAGGGCAATGTTAAATTTGAGGCACTTTTCAGGTAGCCACGTAGAGATCAGGAGTAGGCAGCTGGATGTTCAACTGTGGAGTTCAGAAGAGAGGTCTGAGCTGGACATAGGTATTTTGGAGTCACTGACCTATGAATGGTATTTAAAGAACTGAAATGCATAAGACTTGCAGGAGAGTGAGGTATGTTCAATAACTGAGAAGTACCTAGGACACAATCCTATGACACTTCAACATTAAAAAGTGATACAAAACAAGAAATTCCAGTAAAACAGACAGAATGACAAGTGAATTAGGAAAAAAACATAATGCCAAGTAAAGGAAATAATTCTTTTTTTTTAAAGGAGAGAGTGATACACCATGCCAAATGTTTATTATAGGTTAACAAGCTGAGAGTTTAAAATAACCATGAATTTGTCAAAGTGCAGATCATCTATGGCCTTGATATGATGAACTTTAGTGAACTGGTAGCAATGAAAGCCTGATTGGAGATGTGTAGGAGAGAAAGAGTGTTGAGGAACCGAAGACACATGGGTGGTTTTGTAGAAAATGTGAAGAGAGATATGTGAAGGCAACCGACATGCCAAGATTGGTCGAGGAATACCTTCTTTTTTAATTTTGAAAAAATAACTGTATATTTGTACATCTTGGATGATCTAATGTCAGAAAAATAATTGATGACGTACAAGAAAAACAGTAGGGAATGTCTGGAGCAATGTCCTTTTGGTAGTGATGGGGATAAAAACTAGAGTTCAAATGGGTAAATACTGCCTGATGTCCTTTACATGGAGAGATGAAGAAATAGTATAGACTCTTCTCTTTTCCACATGAAAAATAGTCTTCACAAGATGAGAACTGCTTGAAAAACTATCTTCTAACTTCTTTCATCTATCAGGCTTCCTTCTATCATTTGTAAACCTCTCTAAGTCTCAATCAACAAAAATTAATGTGAATCTTAGGGGAGCTTTTCTCCAGCAGGGAAAAGATCTGATGCTTCAAGCAGTTATGAGGATTTACAGGCAGATTTCTGACCAGTGAGCCTCACTAGTCAACCTCCAAAGTGCATGCACATGTGTACATGCACACAAACACACACAAGCATGTGTATCGATTACTTAAAAGACACATTTCTTAGAAAGGAGAAGGCAACAATTCCTAAATTTCTGGAAAAGCATAAAATCTGAAAATGGATGCATGAAGAAATAAAGAATCTGAATAGTCTCTTGTCTTAAGACTTCAACAAGACTTTCTGACCCAAGGCGATCATCTCTAAGTCTCAATTACAAGCAGTTAGCAGCAATTCATACAGGATGTAGATGGAGGAGAATATGGATGCTGCAAAAAGGGATCAAAGGAGATCTCACAGAGGCAGCAAAAATGTGCTCTCCAACACTAACCATAAAGTTACCAAGATGGTAACCAATAACTTGCCCTCACAGAACTAAGGACCCAAGGGTTTTACAATTAAGTTCTAACAAATGTTCAATTTTTGCTGCAGAAAATTGAAAGAGATGGAAAACCACTAACTCATGTTATGACTAAAATAAAATAACCTTTTTTTTTTTTTTTTTTTTTTTTTTAAGATGGAATCTCACTCTGTCACTGAGGCTGGAGTGCAGTGGTGTGATCTCGGCTCACTGCAACCTCCATCTCCCAGGTTCAAACAATTCTTCTGCCTCAGCCTTCTGAGTAGCTGAGACTACAGGCACCCACTACCACACCCTGCTAATTTTTGTATTTTTAGTAGAGACAAGGTTTCCCCATATTGGCCAGGCTGGTCTCAAACTCCTGACCTCGTGATCCCCCCGCCTTGGTATCCCAAAGTGTTGGAATTATAGGCGTGAGTCACCTTGGCCAGCCATAACTTTTATTCTAAAATTGGTAAAGAAAATATGAGACAAAAGAAAACATAGGCTCAATTTGTTCAAGAACATAAATTTGAGAAACCCAAATAAAATACTAACTATGTTCAAAAACATATTAAAATATTGAAGTAAGACTTATGCCAGAAATGTAAGGATGGTTTACAATATGCACATATGCTCTAATAATGGACACGTATGTTACTCTACTCCCAGCTATCACAAATGCAGAGTGATTAACATACTGGAAATCACAATTTTTAAGTAGTTTCCTCTAGTCTCATTCCCTCTTACAACTCTATGATCAGACTTCCTTGCTATCACTGCACTAAAGCTCATCTTATCTTAATCATGGATGATCTGCACTACGACAAACACAATGGACAATTTTAAGCTCTTTGCTTGTTAACCTATAAGAAATATTTGGCATGGTGAATCACCATCTCCTTTTAAAAGTTTTTTCTTTACTTGACATTATGTTTTTATCCTAATTCACTTGACACTCTGTCTTTTTTACTGGAATCTCTTGATTTGTAGCATTTTTTAATGTTGAACTATCTCAGGATTCTGTCCTAGGTACTTCTCAGTTATTGAACACACCTCACTGTAGGTGTGTTCAATAGATCAGTGACTCCAAAATGCCTAGGTTCAGCTAAGACTTCTCTCCCGAATTTCACACTTGAACATCAGACATCAACTGCCCACTCCCTGTCTCTATGTGTATACTTAAAAAGTGCCTCAGATTTCACATTGCCCCAGTAGCACCCCTAGTGAACCCACCAAACCTGCTTCATCTGCTACTGTCTCCACCTCATCTGATGACTACTCCATTCTTTTATATGCTCAGCTCCAGCACCCTGGCATCATCTTTAATTCCTGTTTTTGTCTCTCATATGTAACTATCCAATCATAAAATCACTCAAAATATATGTAGAATATGGCCTATTTTTATGATTTTCACTGAAAAGCCAGTAAGGTACAAATGATGTTTCTTTGTAACTTGAAATATTTCAGTGCGCTTTTTTTGTTTGTTTCCCTGGTTCTCTTCTATTCAGCACACCAGCCAAAATTACCTTTCATGAAAGCAGGTGCTCATATGGTAGATCACCATACCGTTCAGTGGTTAGAAACAACAAAATCGATATTCATTTAGCACCATAAGTAGATGGTTAAAGTATAGTGCTGAAAAAACAGAAAAGAAAAATCTATAGCACAATAGCAGTTATAGAAAGTAAAAACATACATAGCTCTGTGTATTTAGCAAAGATATGTAAATATGTGCACATCCAGGGACATACATTAAGACATTAAAGTGCTAATTTGACCTTGAGAAAGAAAAGAATGAACATGGGGACTGGAAAGGAGAAACATATTAAATACACATACCTAATGAAAAAGAGAAATTTGTGGTTACAGGCCAATCATGATAGGGTAGTAAGAACTGAAGGCTATAATTAACTCAAATCTCTGAATGTGGGTTTTAAACAAAAACTGAAATGATATTTCCTACCTCTTAGGGTTATTTGAAGATAATTTTAGAAAATGTGTTTAAAGGGCTTAGCACAGCTTGATGTATAGTGAGTATTAAATAAGGGATAACCATTATGCTTTTGTTATTATTGTTGTTATTATTATAGCTGATTTTTTTTTTACTCTCCTTATTGGTTACTTACAAAAATGTTTGTTTTCCTCCAAAAATTACACATCACAAGAAGCCATTAATATAAGCTGTAACTCACTTTTAGAAACATAATGTGAAATTTCTTGATCGTATTTTAACACTGTATTGGCTTTCCTAGGACTGAGACAGAGGCCAGTAGGAATAGGTTCACTTTTAAGTGAAATAACATGAATGAATCTTCATTATTATTATTTTTTCCCTAAATCTTCAGACAGGTTTGGAAGCTGGAAGTTAAGAGATACCACATAATCTGATATCGTACTGGATTTCACTCTGGAGTTCCTGAGACTGGGAAATGAGATGAAGAATAAATAGCTTTGTAAATTCTATCCATAATCAAAGTTGATTTGCTGCAAGATGATTTTTAGAAAAGCAAAACCTGGAGTCTTACCCCAGTCAGTCAAAAAAAATGTGATAAAGCAGTTCTCTCTGATGGGATCCATGCTGGAAGAAATCCCAGATAATACAATGAAACATTTCCCGGAGCGAGGAGGTTGGTTCATTGTGCCAAACAATGGCTGGATCAGTGGCTATTATTGGAAAGCAGGCCTGCCAGCTTTGCTTTCTGGAGGCTGTCTGCTGAGAAAACAACTGCTGCTCAGTAATTAACTCCTCCCAAATGTCAGACAAGGAAGCAGCAACAGTGACCTCTTGTGCCACTCCCAGTCCCATTTCCCCATGTTCAAGCCGGCGTTTGCTTTTTCTAGGGCTATTACTAGACATGTACACATTATTGCTAACGGTCCCACAGGCCCTTCAAGTAGGTTCCTTCCTAGTGTTCAGTTATTACTTTGAATGTACCTGACATCTTTACTGAAAAAAAACTCCAAGCACTGAATAGAGTGAATACTTACTATTTTATAAGCAATTTTAATAAAAGTGGGAGTAATTAAGGTGGAATTGAAGAAAGGAAGAAAATAAGATTAAAGAAATGATGAAGAAAAACAGGATTTCATGTCCTTAGTATAGCAATTTTAGGTGGTTAATCATGCAGGATTTGAATTTAGAAACACTTCTGGAATCTTGCCTTTCCTCCTTCCTTGTATAATTAAGTTAAAGTCTCTACATCTTCGTTTATTCAGCTGTAAAACTGTGCCCAGTGTTGCCAGAATAATTAAATCAAATAAAATGATATTATCTTTTTAGACTGATTATCATAATACCCAGCCAAAAACAGGCTCAATAAATAATTTATATTTACTATAATTGTGAACTACAATGAACAAATATTATTACCAACTCTATATAACACACCATGTTACTTTTAGTAATAAATAGCAAAACAACAAGAAAATTTATTCCTACTATTACTACTACTTGGGTAACAATTAGGGTATACTATGTCCAAGGCATAGTTAACACTTCTGCCCCTAAACTACTATTTGCCTTATCAAGTATTTTCCCCCAGGGGCTATGAAAATGCATTAAGATGCCATTCATATAGTATTTTCTTTAAATTCTACAACCTAATTTTTGGACAGTTTACACTCAGTTTTCCATATATTCTACCACATACTTAGAGGTAAATTGACTACAAAACAGATTTTCTTCAGTTCTCCACTGCGTAAGTCAGATGTATCTAATGGCTCAAAGAGAAAGTAGTAAATTGTCATTGATTAATTCTGTAAATAAGTAATGAGTCTATTATGTCTTAGGCATACTTTGTGTCCCCTTCATAGATAATCCTGCAGTTTAGTAAACTATAGCAGCTGCAAAATTAAAAATTATAGAATAACAAGATAAATTTAGACATATAAATGATAGATAGACACAGGGATATTGTATATAGATAGGTAAACTGTGAAATTCCAGTGGGAATGATTGGCTATTTGAAAATATAGAAAACATTTTACAGTCTGCAGTGTTTGAGATTGGAGGGGTGGAAATGTTTACAAAGAAGAGAAAGAGAATTATGATCAGAGGGGAAAATGTGAAATCATCAGAGCAGCGTAAAATAATCAAACAGTTGGGGGCTTTATGAAATTCTTGGCCTGAGCTTCTTAGTTTGCAAGTTCCATCACACATCAAGTAACTTTTAAGCTGCATCTGAGTCTCTCACTGAATGGAGGGGATTTGAGTTGCAGGTGACTATGTGGCATAACATTAATTTTTTTTTAGAAATTTAGATGAATGTTGACTTTGATTTTTCCTTTTAAAACACAACCCTGTGGCCAATATTCTCTTGACATCTTTGGTGTTTTTGTAGGTCTGGATAAGTTAATAGTCCTTAGAGATTGTACCTAGAATGCTTGGTAGACAAAAGTATGCCTACATATGTGCAATGGTGCAGAGAAGGGAGTGTGGCTAGGTAGTGAACGTGAAAGAAGTTCCCTGCGAGAAATCTGAAAAGCGAGACTGGATTCAAATTATGAATGGCACAATAAAGTATTTTTTAAAAGAAAATCAAAGTATTAGGGATATCAAATTATATAAAGAATGGCTAAATTATAAGGTAGAGAGATTAATAAAATGGAAAAACCATTGGAATACCAAAGAACACTTGAGAGGTTAACACAAAACTCTTAAAAATGCTTCATGATTGTTGCACTATCTCAATGCCTATGAAGACAAAAATATTAGAGAACCAGAATAATATGAGATGCTCATGAAATTTTCAGTATTATTTGAGGGAATTTCAGCCATATTTACCTTGGGAGCACATGTTGCTGCATACATCCCTCTACATTTCATTCCTAACAAAAGATTTAGTCAATAATAATACACACACACACACACACACACACACACACACGGCAAACGGAGCTGCAACTGTGTCTTGTATAATTGAAAGAATAAACAAAATCACTAGTTACCCTGAAGCTGCAGGAGATTCATACATTATTATAAATGATGACCATCATGTAACATATGCATCATTAATGAATAAACTAAATCTTATGAAAAACTAGTTTAGTTTGTAAAACACATATAGGGTATATGTTAATACCACTGTTTATATAATTCTTACCCAGCAGAAGATTAAAAATATGTATTAAGAATATAAATACCTTCTACCAATTATTATAAATCTGTCTGATAGGAATTAAAATTAATTTACATTTATTCATTTATTCACATATTCGTTGAGCACTTATTGTTTGTTCCACACTGTTCAAATCCTGGCAACAAAAAAAAAGATGAAGATTCCTGTCTTCATGGACTTTATGTTCTAGAAAGAAAATGTTTAGTATATTTTAAAGTGAAGGACTATATAAGTGAATTTTATTAGGATGCTTCTATCTTCCTAGTGTAGATTTTTCTAAAAGGTCTATGATAGTCAACTTTTATATTTAAAGGGAATAGATGATGTCTGCTCCAAAATAAAATGGGACTTCTACTACTAAAAATTCTATATATTTGGATTTATATATTTATATATATATATATATTTTCAAGTTTAAACAAAAGAGCCTCCATTATTCAAATAAATGATACATTTTACAGTATTTCCTTTTGTTTCTCACAAAAATGCCATAGTAAATTTTGGATATTAAATGATATACAAAGCATTTTTCAGGTTATAAGGTCTCTTTATAAGCAAGTGTTGGAATTGCATCTTAACACAATTTTTAGTCTCAGAAATCTCTTCAATTTCTGAATAAAATTTAGATTGGAAATTTATTTTAGGTTAGAGAAAATAGAATAAAATAAAAATCCAACATTGAATGAAGAGTTCACGTTTCTGTCCCACTTGAAATTAGCTCATTAGCTTATATATATATGCAGTCAAAAATAACCATTATCTTTGTGTGGGCATTTGTTTAAGATATGTAATAGGAAATATTGCGCAGATATAAGAATAGGATAATATTATAATGGTTTATTAGAAAAAATGTATTTCAGCATATTTTTATCCCTAATAATAATAATTTAAAATAGGAAAAAATTTTTTAAATCCTAAATAATGAACAATGGCTTCACAGTATTTAATTTTAAAATCATAAAATGTTTTTCTTAACAATGTTATCTTGCCTCATTAAAAAGTGTGCCTTTGTATTTAAGCACACTTTGTCATTAAGAGGACAGAAAATAGATTGAATTTAAAAAGCCAACTCACAATGATAAAGAACCAAATACCACTATAGTATTAGGTGTGTAGGTTGGTATACTCATACATTACTGCTAAGTAGTAGTAGTACAACCCGATGAAGAGTAGTTCTTAATGTTCAAAATAAAAAATGCATGATTCATTTCACCCATCACTTATATTTCTAGTGCCATGGAAATTTTAATAGGAATTGTATTAAATTTGAATATTATTTTGAATTTGGATATCACACTGGGTAAGCATAGACATTATAGTAATATTAATTCTTCCATGAACACAGAATATGTTTTTACTTATTTATGTATTCCTCAGTTTAATTATCAATGCTGTATAGTTTCCAGTGTACAAATGTTTCATTACCTTTGTTAAATTTATTAATAAATATTTTATTCTTTTTGATGCTATTATGGGATTGTTTTATTGATTTCATTTTAGATAGATAATTATTGGTGTAAAGAAATGCACCTGATTTTTATATGTTAATTGTGTATCCTGCAACTTTACTGAATTCATATATTAGTTCTAACAGGGTGTGTGTCTGTGTGTGTGTGTGTGTGTTTGTGTGTGTGTGTATGTATGTGTGTGTGTGTGTTTTGTGTATACAGTCCTTAGGGTTTTCTACATATAAGATTATTTTATCTGCAAGTAAGGATAGTTTTACTTCTTCCTTTCTGATTTAGTTGCCTTCTGTTTACTTACATTGCCTAATTGTTCTTGCTAGTATCTAGCACTATGTTGAGTAGAAGTGATAAAAATGGGCATGTTTGTTTTTTGCATTGGATCTTAGAGGAAATGCTTTCAGTTTTTCCCATTGATTATGTTACTTGTAAGATGTTTATAAATGGCCTTTATTAAGTTGAGGGAGTTTCTTTTTGTGCTTAATTTAACAAGATATTTTATTATGAAATGATGTGTAACTTTATCAAATGCTTTTTGGCCCTTATTGAAATGATTATGTGGTGTTATTTTTCATTCTGTTAATGTGGTATATCACATTGATTGATTTGTGTATGTGTAATCTTCTGCTGGGTATAAACCTTATATTCTAGAGATGAATCTCTTCTTGTTGAATATGTTCTTTATATTTCAGAGTAGAAATCGTACAGACTGTCTACTTCCTTATAAACTATCAGAGCACCACTAAAATAATCCTTTTTAAAATTGTCCTTGGTCATATAATAAACAGAAAATTGCGCAATATAGTCTATTTTAGGATCCACTGGAAAAAGTATTTGACATTCCAAATATTGACATTTAAAACTAGAGGAGATAAAAGGACATTTTACAATTGGACACCTTTCTCCATTTCTGATTATGATCATCTCATTTCTCAAATTTCCCACTTTTCTATGGGAAACAAGGGTCACCAATGGTATCTATTAACTAGCTATAGTAAATCACTAATTTTCAAGTTAGATCATATTAAGGGTTGGGAGACCAGGATGAAATAAAATCAATGTTCTTATGAAGCATAATGTTGGAGCTAGAGGTTGGTCATGATTGTCTTGTTTTTATATGTATTCCCAAAAGTACATATTTACCATGACTAAAGGAAATAGAAATGACTTATGTTTGGGATTTTGACTTAACAACTCGATGGGAAGATCGAGATACCCATTCATAAATAATCTGCTAATTTAATGAGTTGACTGAAAAAGAGTATTAGGGCATTTTGAGGTTGTTCTATAAAATGTTTGTCTTAGCAAAACGTATAAAGAGACATATTATTTTTCTCGAATTTGCTTGTGTCAGTAGTAAATTTCAAGTTTCAAAAAGAGGCTCAACATTTCACAGTTGGTAAAACCCACACTGTTAAAATCTTTTAAGGCAAAAAAAAAAATCTGAACTCCCAAATAAGGACATGTATAATATACAAAAAAGTAACACTAAAAAGTAATTTTACTAGTTTTTCATTATAAATACCAAAATTAATAGGTTTTATGCAATATTTTCTATCCTTGCTCTTTCCCTTGGTAACAACCTCCCCAACCTCAACAAAACAGAACAACAAGAAAATACCTACATTCTCCTGGTTATTGGAACTTTAGCCATTATCATAATTAGCCTCAATTCAGATGAATAAACAATGATGACCATTGTAAGTAAGCCTTGCTTTCCATCATATTCTCATGAAACAAAAAATCGATTGTAAATGAAAGGGTTTTCATTTTTATTCAGGATGACTATGTAATTACATATGTCATCTATCACTTCTAGGATCCTCCTAAAATAAAACTATGAAAGCACAAAAAGGAATAAATTGACAACAGTGAAGAGAAGAAAATGGGATTCAGGGCTAAGGGGTGGGTATCAAGAGAATCATCAAACTTGAGGAAAGGAAATCATATGGGGCAATTTGAAGGATAAGTAGGCAGGAAAAGCTAAATTCAGAGTTTAATAAGAGGGCCCGTAGAGGTGGGGCTCCAGATCTTTTCTGAGGGCTTTGCTGCTGGGTTAAAGCTAACCCTGGCCACAGAGAATTAAAGAGACAAGTAAGGCCGAAAGCAATCAAAGTTGAATTTCTGATATACAATTTCATATATAGACATCTAAGCTAGTGTCTCTCATGTGATGTCACTACAAAACAAAAAAAAGTTCTTATATTTTCTGAGATCTTCATTTGTGAGTTTAATAATGCTCTCTAGGATAAATAAAGAGAGGCTCAGTGGAGAAACATGTTGATATAGTATTGTGAAATTTTCTAACAGGGACTATAAAGACATATGAAAATCAAAAAAGGTGTCAGTAAAAGACTTTATATGCATCTAACCCAGCACTCACGCTGAGCTTTAGTATGGCCATTGAGGTAGGAATATTTTTTATTTGCTGAAAAAAATTTAAAAAACTATGTTTGTGACATTTGGAAATTACATCATATTCAAACTTATTCTCCATAAATAGCTTTATTGGCACATAGCCACTCTTTAATTTTCACATATTATCCATCTCTGTATTAGTACTGAAACTACAGCAGCAGAGATTGAGATCCTGTGGCCCCCCAAAAAAAAAAAATTCACCAAATCCTAGTGTATCTATAAATAAAATTAAAATGAAAAACACATTATAAGCAAAGAATAATCAATAGGAAAAAATAATTATTTGGCACTGAAGGTACGATATTTTTACTTTGAAGTGCTTAAGACTCAAAAGCATCTAAATCATAAAAAAGGAAAAGTAATAGGTAAAATATGAAGCCTAAAATAGTTCCTATCTCCCCTTGTACAGAGATATTTGCTCATGCGTATTCTACAATACAAAACAGCAAAACAAAATAATGGGCATAATAAAAGAAAAATAAGTTGTGTGTGTGTGTGTGTGTGTGTGTGTGTGTGTGTGTGTGTTTTCAGCCATAGTAGGGGATAGAAGACAATGCTTTTAAAGTTTTTAGGAATAAAAATTATTCTTAAACTAGGATTCTATAGCCAGAGAAATATCCAAATATAGGGTAGAATAATTACATTTTCAAACAGATAAGGACTCAGAAAATATATTGGCTGTGATCCAATTTTAAAGTCTTACTTGAGGATATATTCTAGCAAAATGAAGGGGAAAAAAACAAGTGAGATTGGATCTTGGAAACAGAAACCACCCAGAAGACAAGAAGAGAAGATTTAGAATTAGAGTTGTACTTCATGTTTAAATGCATCATATTGTTTTTAACAAGAGATAGTTTTATGCTTAACCAGAAAAAATGCAATTAATATCTCAAGAAAAAAATAAAAATTCACCAAATCATCGTACATATATAAATACAACTAAAATGAGAAACAAATTTTAAGCAAAGAATGTCCAGTAGGAAAAGATATTTATTTGGGATTGAAGGCAGGAAAATTATACCTTTGAAGTGCTTAGGACTCAAAGCATCTAAATCATAACAGAAGGAAATGTAATCATAGAACAGTACATGGTCAAGAAATAAATAAAAGGTATAATATCATAATCATAGTCCTAATAATGAAAGTGATTTTTTAATACTCTTCAACATTTATAGCCAACCTATACACAAAGAATGTCTTTTTTTTTTTAGCGCAGAATGTAACTGTTAACAACATTAGAAATAGGAAGCTTTTCTGAAAATAAAAGTGCTACTGATTGTGGGAGATTGGAGTTAGAGAGGAAAGTCAGGGCACTGATACTCTCATTCTCTATGGCATGTAAATGGAACACTGTCTTATATGTGTAGTGGGATCAAAATGTCTAAAAAGTGGAAAATGGGGACAAAAGTATATACTTTAAAACAGGAATTGCAAAAACCAGTGCCTAAGGCATATCAATGAGTAAAAGAAAACAGCGAGTGTAAGAAAATGTGTGCTGGACTGGTGCTATTGCAAGCAGTCACCCACCAGATATTTAACTGTTTTTTAGCACATGATGCAGACCACACAGAACTCATAGGCAAGATGGGCCTCTAACTCTGGATAATATTTTGTAACTTCATATTGAAGGTTATGAAATAATCAAAAGAAGAGGGAAATATGACAATACAAGAATTTAATATTAGAAGAGAAAAGATAAATGAAAGTCATAATAAAATCAGACTTTTATCTTTCATGGGAAAGATTTAACAAGTTCTCTTATTGTTGATTAATTAAATAAGTACTTTTGAAATGTTGGAGGCAAATCTTTAAATAATTAAACAAAAGATATTATAAAGTTTAGCTCTGAACATGAGAAAGAGTTGAAGAATGCTGCTTTTCCTCATGAATTCCTTTTATATATTCCAGCTTTTGAAAAATTATAATATCCATGTATTATATTTGTTTTATAAGGTTGAATTAAAAATGTTTGTGACAAAATAGCAATTTTTTAAACACAGGAAAGTTTATAGTCTCAGTTTATGCAGAAACCTCATATATCTCTTAAGTGTGTTTGTAAACTGAAGCCCAGCATAATCAACTTCCTATAATAATGAGATGGCAGACAATATAGCTACAAGGCGTGTGAACAAATGTGAGATGGCTAGGGTAGACAGCGAAATAGGGAGGGAGGCCAGTTTGACGGAGCTGAAGCAGAAACTGTTGAAGGTCCAATAATGAAATTTGCTCTTAGGACACCAAATAAATTTTCTATGTGGGAGAATGCCATGCTTAGTTGTAGATTGCAGGGATTTTGATGACAGTATGTAAGCAGGTGTCCATAGATCTTCCAGCATTACAAAACTCCACACAATAAGGTATCCCATGAAACCATCTATTACACAGCAGCACTAGGTGATGTGAACTGTAACAGCAGTGAAAGAGAAACATCTGAGGATAGATTGTTTGCATTTCTTTCCACAAGTCAATGTTAACAGTGACTGACTCAATGGAGAAAGAATTGCACTAATCAGATAGCAGCAGTTATCAATGGCTATAAGACAGGAGAAAGGAGTGAAGATATTCTCACAATAGTAGTTTAAAGACCCAAAGTCATGTTCATTTAAAATGAGACTTTTGAAACTCTGATCCAACAGAAATGATTTTTTCCTTAGATTTTTTTTCTAGAACTATCTCTACACACTACTATAGCACATACCCATTTCTTACATAATATCTATAATGCTTTGGGGCTACAAGTGTTGGAGTTGACTAGTTGGCAATGAGATCACATTGGCCTGCAAAAATTAAAATGTATATTATAGTGCATTTTATTGGGGGTAAAAGTGCAAAAAAATATGAACAGAGAGTAAAAAACAAATTAGGAGATGAAACAGGCTTCAATCTTAAAACGGAGGTCAAAACAAACCTGATCACCTCCAGTTTTTGCATGGCTCATTAGTGAAAATTAATCTGCATTTAATAAGATCAGCAAATACTTAGTAATATCATTAAACATTTATTTAACTCGAAAATCCACTGGGTAGATAAGGGTTGATTGATCTAAACTGGGCTTGCATCCATTCCACATATTGCTCATACTCCTCTAAGACAAACACGTTAGCGTATGTATTTTCATTTCCTTCAAAATAATATTTAATTACATGTAACAATTAAATGAAATTAAAATTTTGGTGTCAATAAAGTTTTATTGGAAAGCAGACAGTTCCGTTTGTTACATATTATCTATAGCTGCTTCAGTACTATAAGTGTTGGAGTTGAGTAGTTGGTAAAGTGATCATATAGCCTGCAAAGCTTAATATATTTACCTTCTGTGCCTTTACAGAAGAGTTTGCAGACCCCTTCCCTAGGAGGCTGGCAAGAATGGGAACTCTCACTAAGCTGAGGTTAGGGATATGTTGATAGGATCATTAGGATTGCTTTTTTTTTTTTTTCCTCCCTTCATCTTCAGAGTAGTACCTGAAGTATAGTTGCCTTGTCTCTACATTTAGGAGGGGGATGACACTCAGTTAGAGAAATCTCAAGGAATCACTTTGCTATTTTGCTTTGTCTTATTTTGTTTTTAGCTGTCTTAGACTGGAGCATGGGGAACAGGAATTATAACCCAAAGGTCCACCGATGAACATAAAAATTAATTCTCACTATTTTACCTGCATTTTACATGTTATCTTTTGTCTTAACTTTTATTCAATAAAATGTATCAAATGTAGCAATGACTTAAGAGAAGAGGCCCATGTGAAAAATATTAGACTAAGTTCCATCTAATGATCAACTACAAATCAGAACTTACTCTGTGTCAAGTATGGGACTAATTCCTAGGAATAATAACCAAGGAACTTACCTTGTAGAAAAATGAAAGCCCAGAAGAAAAAACATCAAGAAGATAAAGGATTATCTGCTTTAAAATTACTTTAACAAATAGGAGAAAAGACCATTTGTGTAAAAATATAATAGGCTAGAAACTATTTATGGTAACTAGACAAAGTTGTTGAGCTAAAAATGAATTACAGAATGAGTGAAATTTTAAGACTGGCCTAAGATAGTTGCAAAGAGGAAGGGGGATCTAAACACAACTGATCTAAACGTATGGAAGTCAAAAGGTATAAGATGCTTCCAGAAAGAAGTCAAAAAGCATTGAGTAGGATGTTTTAAAGGCAAGATGATTACTCATAGAACCTTTTAAGATAAAACTCAGATAAGTCAAGGCAAGAAGATAAGACCATGAGATTTATATTAAGAATAAAAAAAACACTAATTTAAAATCAAATATCTAATAAAAATTGTAAATGAGATAACCTGAAACATTTATAAATAATCTTTTATTTTTAACAAAAGTTAAAAAGAAATTGGTAAAATTTTGTGCATAAATTTAGTATATTTATTCATATATATTTGTATATAAATGTATGTATATATATATTATATATGATTTTCATACTATGATTAATTTACATTGTAGCTAAAATAGAAAGTCATTTCATATAGTATACTAGATTTGAATCTATCCATTTTCTACTAATAACATATCTGGAATTCAAATATTAAATACGGAATTTTATCAGGAGACTAAAATGATCTCCTATGACTCACTGCTAGAGAAAATGATATGTTAATGAACATCATTTTATTAACATGTTCCAACTTAATTAATATTTTCATCATTCTAAGATGATTAAAAAGAAATGTTGTTTGATATTTACTAGAGATGATTTGGTAGATAACATACTTACATGTTCTTTTGTTGTGAATTGTATTTTCCAACAAATGTTCTAAACATTTTACTTCAGAATATTTTACTCAGTTTTTAGTATCACACAAAATTATTACCTGGGATTTATCTGTTTTGTAGATTTTCTTCCTATATGCATGGTTGACAGCAAGGTAAAAATAATGGTAATTCTATTAGCCTAGTCATTGAAATATGACTCAGATCACATAAAATTCCCTTTTAAAGTATGTAATTAAGTGGCTTTGAGTATATTTAGCCCAACCTTCAGCATTGTCAACTTTTAGACAATATGCATTACTCCAAAAACAGCTCCATACCCATTAACAGTCACTCTCTATTCACCATTACCCACAGCCCATAACAACCGCTAATTTAAAAGTTGTTTCTATAGATTTGCCTTTTTTTCTGGACATTTTCAGATTATAGCCTATAAAGTAGGTATTCATTTGATAAGAAACATCTAACTGACATTATTCAAAGATACCTTAAAGAACAGCAAGCAGAAAATTTAACAAAATAGAACTATATAGAATGCTTATAAAATTAAGAGGAAAAGGCACCATATTTTGAGTTGTGCACGAGAAACCATCAAATATTATTCCTATACATTCCCATAATGTTAAACCATTCAATCAACACAAGAATGGTTTTAACATTTTAGCCAAGGATGACAAAGTAGGCAAGTAGTCTCCTCTGGGATATAAATTGTAGGTTAAATGTAATGACCTTCCTCTAATCTGCAGAACATGTCTCATAACTAATTTAGAATTTAAAATAACATTCTATTTTAAGTTGTTATTAGCAGTTTAGACTGTGAAAGAAATTGAAAGCTCTTTTCCAACATAGCAGCTTGTTCAGTTCAGATTTTGTTAAGAACAAGAAGGCAGAGCATATTAAAATAATCCAGTGGTATGTTGTGGTTGGCATGGGAAGAAGAAGGCAATAAGGAATGAGGAAGGCGGAGAATTTAATTCAGCATATACTATGTGTTCCAGTACCTATAAAAGGTAGACATGACCTTAATAAGTTTATTTTATAGATAAGAAAGAATACCAAAGGAATAAAACAAATGTCACATAGTTCATAATTTTGCCTATCTCTATAAATCAACAAAAGGAAAATAATAACATTTTGCTGATACACTTGTCCAAGAGACTCCTTACTCCAGATAAAGTGTGTTGAGTATAATTTAGAGTACAATGTACATAAATTACTAAAAATAAGGACTTTAGAAGTTATCATGTATCTTAGTTATACCCAGCAACAACCTAGACTTACTCATAAATGTGATCCCTAAAAGAAGACACATTGTTTCCTAAAGGGTCAGAGTAAAAATTATCATACATCTGCAAATTATTTAATTATTTAAAAAATTGTTTTATCTGTTATGCTTTTCTGGGGGCAAAGGGTGAACAATAGAGAAAATTAACACACTTGAAATGATTTACTTGTTTAAAATGTAAAGGGAAGGATGAATAAAGAAAAGGCAACAGAATTCCTCAAGGTAGGATGCACTGTAGAATATCAGATACAGTTGTATGCATACAGAGAGAACTAAAATTTTGTCACGTTAATAAAACAATAAGCTAACATGCCAACATCTAAGATGCCTATATATACTATATACATACGAACTTCGCTGGGCTAGAATGAAACAAATGGTTGAGGAAAACCAAAAAAACATACACATGCACACATATGCCTATAGTCACACTAAGAATGCACCCTGTTTCCAGAGCTAACTAGCTCACTTATAAGGGAAAGGAGGAAAAACTCCTATGTCTAGAGCAAGGAATACTAACTGCTTTCTACACAGGAGCTTGCTGATGGAAGGCCAATTCAAGGCTGGAAGCCTTACCACCTACTAGACTACAGAGGATGGAAATTTTCTGATCCTATGAAAATCCTAAATAAATACGCAACATACTTTGTTGTGCAGCAGGGGCAGACATAGCAGGACAGATAATAAGATTTTAATTAAGCAAGATATTTATCAAACTTCATGTTTTTATATTCCAATAATTTTAATGCTTGCATATCATAAGGACAAAATTATCTTCATTTTTTAAATGTAAGCTTTTAAATAGAAAAGGAAAAGCTTTAAGAGGGTATAAGCAGCATCAGTTTACACTTTTTCCATTTTAAAAAGGCTTTAGAATCCACAGTAATAATTCTGATGTGTTGACTACCAGAAATTGAGGAAGACACACAAGAAGAAAGCCTAATACCTCAAACTATTTTGTCCAGATCTATATTTGCATGAGGCTAAGTGAAAGATGTTACATATGACAAGATGTCCAACTCCATAAGAAAATGTATGAGAAGATGATAGCCTTTCTCCAAAAAGGAACACTAAAAGTGGCAGATGAATGTCCTGTTTTAAGATACACACAATTATTTTGGGATTCACATCCCATAATTGCTATTGCTGTGGTTGGGATAGAACTAATTATTCTTTGTGCTGGATTTGAGGCATTGCAGTGTGTTCCCTAGTAATGTCAGGGGGTATCATGAGACCCTACATGGCTTATCTTCCTTACATAATCAAAATTAAAAGTGGGATGTTGGCCAATGGCTAGTAGTGCCCTTAGACCTGAGAAAGGTTGCTTGTGTCCTCGTCTTATACTATGAAAGGTCTCATATATTACAAACCTATGCAAACTTTAATTAATTAAATAGCCCCAGGGCATCCTTGTCTGGCTCTCAATTATGTAACAATGCCTCATCTAATTGTAAGCATCTACCCTGCTAATGAACACTTTCCAGGCTACAGACGAATGCTGCCTTTTCTCATTTGCTCCATGTCTTCAAAACATAAGACAACTTCATAGCAATGCTATGAATGCCTGTGGGTTGTACTACCGTTTATGTTGAGAACTGCTTTGGTGTAGAGGAAAGAGCTGGAAAATCTTATATGAGGGGAAAAAAATGCTCATACGAGAAAAAAGTCAAATTAATTAATTTGCCAAACTCTCACTCCGAGGGAATAGTTTTCCAGAAGTGCCAAACATCAATTTCTAGTCCTCTGCTTGTATTCCAATTATGTTTTCAAAGATAGTCATTAATTGGCATCTTAATTGCAACAGCTGATGTGGCAATTTAAAAAATTGTGATATTTAAAAATATAATTATTTATACATTTACACATATGAAATGGTTTGCAACTAGATGGAAAATTAATTCTATAATTGCAAGCACTTTTAAGAAATAGATCAAGTTATAAAAAGTATTAAAGGTATGATATTAAATGGAACAAATGATACTTTTTTAAAAGCTCATATCTCCATGTAGAAAAAATTAGAAAGAAATTAAGAAATTCTGAAATGACTTAAATTTTGTTTTAAGACAAAGAGTAATCACTATATATACTCTTAAATTATATAATGGAATTAAATTATTTTATAATACTTAATTATAACTTATTATGCGACTGCATTATCATTTTATACATATTTCATTTTGAGTCTAAGTATTATTTGTAAAGTTTTGGTGACAATCTCTTTTGCTAATGCTGCAGAAGAGGAAAATTTTTCCAAATTAAAAGTCATGGAAAAAACTAACAATGAACTGCAATGGCTCAAAAATTTTACATAGCAATAATGATGCTAGAAAACAAAGCAAAAGTGTTGATGTATTATCATAATTAGAGACTTTCTAAAATTAATAGCACATATAGTTATATTCAGAAAACAAGCTATTTATGTAAAATACTGTATTTATACCTTAGAGAAATCATATAACAATTTTCTACAAATTCTCAAGTGCATTCCTTTCATTTTATTGCTAATCTAATGTAAAATATCTTTATCTCAGTTTAAAAAAAAAAAAACAATATCTTGTGGGTCTGAGAAGAGTTACCTGCTACTAGCTTTTCACACACACACACACACACACAAAACAGTGTTACTCATTAAAACTTCTAACTTCAGAATCAGCAGTGGCTTTTATTCCAAAACTTTTTCAAAGCATCTAATTGAATGTTTGTCTTGTAAGCTATTAACATATGCTGTGAAATGTCAAACTTATGACACAAATGAGTGTATTTTCTTATGACAAATGTCAAACTTATGACACAAAATGAGTGTATTTTCTTAAATTAAAATTTCAAATTGTAAAATGTTTCTATATTAGCTCTCACTAACTGAAATATTAATTATATGTGCATATATGTGAAACAAATGAAATGGTGTAGTCATAGCAAAATACTTACTTGTTTTAAAATGGCTTGGAAAAATTCTAACAAACCTACACATGGTAAGAGCAATTCACTTTTTAAAGAAGTATAACACTATGGTAAATAAAGTTTTCAAAGTAGGTAATGGTATCATGAAGGAGAATAAGAACTACTTCAAAAGCTATAATTAAATGCATTATGTAAAAGTTCTTGAAGTACATGCTTATACTTAGTTTCAGGACTTAACGAAGCCAGATATTCCCTTGACCTCTTGGTGGGACTCGTGAAGGTAGTGTCGGGTTTTCTCAGCCCAGAGCTCTCAAATGAGGCATGAACAGGAGTACACCAGCGCTTGAGTCATCTGGCTGCTCTGGTGCCGGCAGGGACAAACTGTACTCAGTTGGGCCCCCTGCATCCACCCCTCATGGGAGAGGTCACTCAGGTGAGCAGGTACAGGAGTGGGGCAGAATCTTTGGGTGCTGGCAGGAGTCAACTATGTGCCAGCCCTGTGGCAGCATCCATGGGGATGCCCGCAAAACCTGTAGCCCCAGAGGGAGTGTTACAGTGCTCTTTAGCTCTGCCGTCTGTGGATCGTGTAAGGGTTAACAACTCAGTGGACCCTCTGTCTTTTCATGTGAGGTGGCTGCCTTCCACCAGCGAGGGCAAAGTGTCAGTGTGATAGCCTTTTCACATCCACATTGGTGGTATCCAAGCTCTTGTCCAATGTCCAGGAGAAATGAGGTCTCATGAATGAATTCAAGGATGGTAAATGCGGATGATTTTCTTGCCAATGGAAGGGGACTTGAAAAGGAGATAGGGTGGGAAGCTAATCTCCTCCTGAAATCCGGCCACCTCTGGCCAATTTCTTCTCTGAAGTTATGCCATCAAGCTGTCCCACTGAAGTCAAGCCATTTCTCTCCAATGTCATCCAACTACAGTCTCCTGCCTCTACCTGTTTCTCTTCTCTATGATGGCTGAGCTTGGGGTTTTTATGGGCACAGGATGGCGGGCAGGTCAGGCCATGGATTTTTTTTTGGAAAAGGCAACATTCGAACAGGAAAACAGGGATGTAAGTTCTCACTTTGGGCCACAGCTTCATGCTTTTCAGATTGAGGGATGGGCCCTCAACAGAGACCTGCCCTCATCTTCCCAGAACCTCCCTGCCTCCTGTCCCTATCATTATAATCAAGCTCAACTTATTTAAAGTTATAATCCCTAGATGTATAAAATCTGGACCATACTTTTCCCCTCATATTACAATATGCATTTTTAAATAGTTTATAAGAATCTCAACCAAAATAACCTAAGGTACCTGCAACAATACCATACTAATGTGAACATGTTGGATAAAAAGAACACAATGTTGCAAGGGTGTCAAGTACTAAAATACTAAGTGTATTGAGTACTTATTTTGCATAATATATCTATTATATTAAGATACAATGCTGAACTCTGAAAAACACAAAAGAATTTCAGGTATGAGGATTCCCTCCATTCAAGGGCTAACAGTCTAGTTGAAGAAACTTGAACACTGAATGCAGACAAAATGACACTAATGAAGAGCGGCATATAAAATAAGGACAAAGTTCAACTCAGGTTAAGAAAAGGGAAATATTTTTCTGTATTAGTTTGCATATGCTAGAACGCATCTTGGAGTGGTGGAAAAATGTGTTTACAAATGGGTTCATATACTTGACTTAAAAAATCCATTACTAAATGTTTAGTTGACCATTTTAACACTTTAGATTTATACCTCTATAATCTTATTCTGTCCAAATTCATGTATAATCTATACTGGCTGTCTATTCTAAATTAATAAAAAGTAAATTATTAAATATCATGTTTAAACATCCATTTCACAGTTTTATTGATTTAACTCTCAGCATTAGGATCTTTTAGTGTCTCCAAATAGCATTTTAAATAATATAATTTTGGAGAAAAATGTATAAGGTTATGATCTATTTAAAGAACAACAGAGTTATTTCGGCCAGCATCCATAATTTCTATGGGAAAAAGATCTAATTTCAAACAGAGAGAGAGACTACATTTTTACTCTGTTGAAGGGGAAGTCAATTAGATTGAATTTGAGGAGTTATATTTTATATAACAAATACATCTTTACTCAATTTAAAAATAAATATGTATGTTTTACATTTCTGGTACTGGGACAAATGCAAATGATACAAAGGAAGATAATAGAGAGTTTCTGTGTGTCAGGATACCATGGATTAGTTCGAGGCCTGATGAGTTTGATAAGAAAATGAGTGATTATAAGGCTTGATTCGGAGGGACTACTTGGATTATTAAAAGGGAAGATTCAAAACTATAAGAATGTAAAACAGAGGTGAAACATTCTCAGCATCAAGGTATTTAGTCTTCATAAAAGGTGGAAGACCCAGTCCTGATTATAATGCCAGAGAGCATCATCCTCTTGTATCAATGGTGCAATGAAATAAGGGAAAACAAGATACTGAAAGTCTGTATTATACTCCACGATATAATGCAAATAATACATGATACAGTAAATAGGTCAATAACTGAATATTATGAGTTATAAACACCTTTTAGTAATTCTCACAGAACATAAAGAATAATGAAAAATTGATTTTACTTGGTATAAAATCTTACAGAATTTTATGATTTAGAAAATTACTTGAAATCCAAAACCTGGAAAAATCTCCTTTGTATACCAGGATAATAAGTAAAATGTATTTTTCTCCATTTTTACACAACCAATTGAATCACAATATTAGGAGGAAAAAAAATATTCACTGTCCCGGTGGTCTTAGAGTCATTTAATATTACAGCAGCTAACTCTGTATCTAAAGACTACAAGTACTTTTCTTCAGTCTGTGACTGGTCGTTTTATTCTCTTAACAGTGCTTTTCAAGAGGAAGTGATTTTTTTTTAAATAAAGTACAATTTATAAATTTAACACTTCTTGAATCATAAAAGAATAATGTTGTACCATTTGGTTTAATGTCTAAGATTTGATTAAGCCAAGGTCAAAAATACGTTCTTGTATTTTTTTCTAAAAATTTTATTTGTTTCTGTTTCTTTTAGGTTTTACTATTTAGGATCTACAATCAATTTTTAGTTAATTATTATTTTTATTTTTTTATGGAGTCTTGCTCTGTCATCCGGGCTGGAGTGCAGTGGTATGATCTCGGCTCACTGCAACTTCCACCTCCCAGGCTCAAGTGATTCTCCTAACCCAGTCTCCCGAGTTGCTGTGATTACAGGTGCTAGCCAACATGTCTGGCTAATTTTAGTTAAACTTGTATATGCTACAAGTGGTGGTCTAATGAAAGTTTTTTTTTTTTTCAAACAAATATTCAATTAGAGCACCACTTGTTAAAAATAATATACCATTTTCATTTAATTACATATAGTCATTTGTTGAAAACTAATTAAACATATGTAAAAATCTCCTTTTCAATTCTCTATTCTATTCTATTTTCTATCTTGTTGACAATATCATATTTTTTTTCTATTACTCAAATCAGGTAGATCTAGTCCTCCAACACAGATCTTTTTCAAATCTGATCTGGCTAAGATAAGTACTTTATATATGTATGAGAATCTTAAAATCAATTTGTCAAATTCTACCCAAAAGCCAGTTAGAATTCTAACTGGAATTGCATTATATCTATATAGTAATTTGTGACTAATTAACATTTTAACAATATTAAGTTGTTTTACTTATTAACATAGTATGTTTTCCATCACTATGGAAATAAAAGTCTTCTTTAACTTTTCTCAGCAGTTTTGCAAGTTTTAGCACACAAATCTTTTATATCTTTTCTCAGATTTATCTCTCAGTATTTCATATTTCAGATCTCTATTGTAAATAAAATTGATTTTAATTTCATTTCCCATTTGTTCAATGCTAACACACAGAATAGCAGTAATTGTTGTATATTGTTCTTTTGCCTTGCAACATTGACAAAACTCATTTATAAGTTCTACTATCCTTATAACACATTCCATCTAAATTTTCTCCACGGGTATTCATGTTTTCTGCAAATAAAGTCATTTTTATTTCTTCCATCCCAATTGGATGACTTTTATTTATTTTTATTTTCTTATTGATCTGACTAGAATGTCTAGTACAATGCCAGCTAGTTGAATAGAGTAGACATTTCTGCATTGTTCTTGCTATTAGAAAGAAAATACTGTATCTTTTACCATTTTGAGGCTTTTATAGAAACTACAAGTAAAATCACATATATTATTAGTTTGTTGAGAGTCACTGAATCACAATAGATTCTGTTCAAATGCTTTTTCCTTGTCTATTGCGATAATCAGAAAAATTTTCTTTTCTTTTTAGTTTTCCTTTATTGTGGTTTCATTAATTGATTTTTCCAATGTTAAACTAACCTTTCATTCCCTATGAAAATTCCTGTTTGTCATGATGTGTTACTTTTTCAATATATTGTTATATTCATTGTGCTAAAATATTAACAATATTTGCATTAGTTTCATGATGGATGCATGTCATTCATTTTCTTGTCTTCTAAAGTGTTTTTCTTAGTTTTGTATCAGGGTGGTTTTACAGAATTATTTCAGCAAGGTTTACCTCCTCCATAATGTCTTGGAATATTTTGTGTATCATTGTTGTTATTGTTTCCTGGAATGTTCAGTGCACTTTAACAGTGAAGTTACCTGTAATGGAGTTAAATTTGTTGAGGTTTTTTGCACAAATTCAATTTGTTCAATTGATATTCAGTATTCATGTTATCTATTTATTCTTCAGGGTACTTGAGTAGTTTGTGTTTCAAAGAATGTGTCTATTTATTCAAAATTGTCTCATAGTTGGCATAAAGTTATTATTAGATTTTAATATCTGTATAATCTCTGGTGATGTCATTTATTCATTCTTGATGTAATTTGCTGCTTCTGTTTCCTGATCATTCTGGTTGAGGTTTATCAATTTTATTGGTCTTCTCAAAGTTTTAGCTTTGATTTTTTATTGATTTTCTCTATCATTGTTCTATTTATTGTTTACAACCCTTATCTCAATATAGCCTTTATTGTGCTTCTTCCAACTTGCTCTCTTTTTTTATTTAATTAAGATGTAACATGAAGCCACTAATTTTATATATGTCTTCTCTTTTTATATAGGGGTGTGGTGCCATCAGTTTTCTCCTAAGTATTGTTATAGTGGATTTCCAGAATTTTACATTGTGTTTTAATTTTCTTAATTCTAAATATCTCTAGATTAACTTTCAATGTTTTTATTAAATCAATTAACACACAATTATTGAATTTGATTCAATAATTTGAAATAATTATGTAAAAGTGTGTTCTTTAGTGTCTAAGAAGTTGTGGAGGTTCTAGAAATCTTTCTGTTACTGGTTTCTACTTTAATTTAGTTTTAATCAGAGAACATACTTCATATAACTTGAATTATTTTAAGTTTTTTGACACTTGATTTATGTCTTAGAATGTTTTGTATTTTAGCTTATTTCTACAAACATTCAGAGAGAATGTGTCTTTCAGTTCTGTAGAATGATGTGTTTGACCTAATCAATTAGTGTTTGACCTAATCAATTAAAGCATTCTTTAACCTTAATAATTTGTCATCTACCTATCCCCTCAATTACTGTGAAATTATCACTGAAATTTAAGAATATAATTGTATATTTATCCATTTCTTCTAGAATATCTGTCAGTTATCATTTTGCATCTCTGTTAGTATGTATAAAAAATTCAGGACACTTATTGTACTAGATGAATTGAGTTCTCTATCATTCCGAAATGATCTTCATTCTTGTAATAGAATTGGTTCTGAAATCTACTCTACCTATATTTTTGCTCTTAAATTGACTACAGCTATCTTTTTATTAGTGTTAATGCAATATATACTGCATTATAGATACATCCATATGTATAAATTCTCTCTCAGAGAGAGAGCACTATGTGTTCATATTTAAAGCAGTTTTTTGACAACATATTTTAGGGCTTACTTTTTATTCAATCTGATAAATTTTGTCTTTTAAATGGTATAACTAGGTCATGTAAGTTTAACATGATTTTTAAAAGTTTAAGTCTGTATTGTTGTTTCCTATTAAAATATTGTTATTGTTTTATACATTTTGTGCACTCTCGTGAATTACAGTTTTTCTATTCTATTTTATTTCCTTTCTTGGTTTATTTTCTTATTAATATCCATTTTTCCCATTGTTTTTCCATTTTCTGATAATTTATTGGTCTAGAGTGTACAGTATTACCTACCTTAGTTTAAATTAATGTGACATTCTACCACTTTACAATGAACGTGAGAACTTACCATGGCATTCTTTATTTTCTCCTCTCCAGCCTTTGTGCAATCATTGTCACATATTTGACTTCTACACATTCCACAAACCCCACATTGTATTGCTATTACTATTACAAACAGGCAATTATCCTTTAAAGGCATTTTTATAATATGAAAAATCTGACATATTTACCCATGTAGTAACCATTTCTAGTGGCATTTTTACCTTTGAATAGATTTATATTACTATCTGCTATCTTGTTTGGTACAAAGGACATTTTAAGCACTTCTTATAATGTGGATTTGCTAGTTATTAAGTATTTTATATTTTATACGTCTAAAATGTCTTTGTTCCACTTTGTTTTTGAAAGATGTTTTTGCTAATGATAGGACACTAGTAATACAGGCTTACGCTTTACCTCCCTTTTGATACTTTAAAGCCATTGGTCTGCTTTTTTTCTCTTTCACTGTTTCCGATGAGAAATCTGCCGTCATGCTTATATTATATATTTTTACAAAATGTGTCTTTTTTGTTCTGCTGATGCTTATAAGATTTTTATCTTTACACTGGTTTTGAGGAATTAGGTTATTTTCATATCATGAACAGAAGTTATAATTTTTGATGTACTGCAATTTGGCTAAGTAGGACACTCACTTGTTTTGAAGGGAATTTGCCTTTTACTGATCTGAAGAAACAAATATTCTCTGCCTCCTCAAATCTTAGAAGCATTTTACTTAGTATATTTATGTTAATCAGTAACAATCTAGTCCAGATACAGTTTAATATGAAACATCAGGAACTTGGGCTGTTAACACTTTTAGGTGCAGGAATATCATGTAATTATTTTTAATAAGTAATCATTTATAATAAGTGATTTTACATTTACATAATAGTGTAAGTTTTCTGTTTACATTTAATCTTTAGTTTTGTGCTCCTTAATAATATATAGTTTTAATTCCCAAAATTAACCTTTTCTATGATGAATAATTTGTAATAGTTTATTTTTTATTTAACTATAACACTTAATTTATTGGCATAATTTTAAATGAAATCAAGATTCACCAAGAATTTGTTATAGGTATATAATATAGTTAAGTACATAAATACATAAATAAGTAGATAGAAAAGCCTGGGCAACATAGTGATACCTTATCTCTACAAAAAAATAAAGAAAGTTAGCCAGGCATGGTGGTATGTATCTATAGTCCTAGCTACTCAGGAGGCAGATGTGGGAGGATGACTTGAGTCCAGGAGGTTGAGGCTACAGTTAGCTGAAGATTGTGCCACTGCACTCCAGCCTGGGTGATGAAAAAACTCTGACTCAAAAACAAATAAATAAATAAGTTGAAAGTGAGAGAGGAAGAAGGCAAAAAAAGGAAATAAGAAATATCTGGATAGGTAAACAGCCAAATGAATCTGGCTTACATTGTCTCTGAATCAAGCAAAGGTTTAATTGTTTACATTTTGATAGATTTTGACATGTAATATTCAGTAGAATTTTGGCTTGAACCTCATTGCTGTTTAGCTAAGTGCATTCACCATGGAGACTAGTAAGTTCCTAATGATAATTTAATTTTATTCACCCTGAAAGAAAGATTTTTGGCCCAGAGAAAAAGTGATATTCTGTTTTTACCCACCAAGGCCAGTTATTTTATTCCTTTAATTCTTTTTGGAAAATAAAATGTTCCCTGTGAAGAAAAGATTACTAAATAAAATTTTAAAATGGTATAAGAAACACAAAGAATATTAAGACACTTAGAATTAATATTCTACATATTTAATTCAAAAAATTAATGAAAACTGCCATTTTATTTTGAAACGGTAAGTCAATGCGTGCCAATAAATCAAATGCATGCTAAACTGGTTTTAGTTAATAATTATATTAGGAATTCATGACTACTCAGTTTATGTATAGAAAAAATGAAATGTTGAAAACACAGAGATCAACATGCTATTACTATCAATTTTTGAATATGCAATACTCCACATCAAAATTAATTCTAATTTCTATCTCAGGATTAGGCATCACTGGCTGGAACTTATTCCCTTGACATGATTTAGAAAGATGATTCGGTAAAGTATTAAATCACTATCTCTTTTTTTAAAAAATCACAATAACCTGGCTTAGGCCCAAAGTACCAATTTGGTGAAAATTCTAGGATTTTGAGTAACACTTAAATTTCAATTCCAAATAGATTCAATACAAAAAAAAAAATGTATGTAAACACAGCTTTAAGTAAATAAAAAATTAAAATAGTGAATTTTTGTTGAAATGTTTGGTGACCAGATTATTCACTATCTTCTTGAAGGAAGTGAAATCTTCTCACTATTGTCTTTAATTTGTTTTGGTTTTAATGTATGGAATTGCAACCACAATGAAACAGAAACAGCATAGCTGGTTTCCTGCCTACATAAAATCTTCTTGTCACGACTACGGCTCCATATCTCGCTTCCAGAGTGTTGCTAATTTATGCTACTTGTGTTTCTTAAAAATTACATCTGTGAGCTCTGAGGGAAAAAATTCAGGTCGTACAGCTAATAATTAGGACTCACAAAAACTTAAAAACTTTAGCTAATTGGATATCTGATATCATTGGAATTAAAATTAATTTGAAATTCTAAAACTGTTAAACCTAATTATTTTCAAAATAGCAATCTACGTGGAATGTGCATGCTCCAAGCAAATCTCTTAAGACAAATTTTCTTGTCATTACATTGCCCCACTAACTAAAACACAGTAAATGAGTAAGCCATTTATGTGTTTTCCAAAATTTTATGTTACTTTTAATGGAATATTTCATGTATTCAAAAAGGAATGACAATATTACTAATAAATTTGAAACCCAAATGTCATCCCCATAAAAAAAAAAAAGAGCCCATATAGATTTGTAAAGCCTCTTACACAAATCTCCATGATTCCATTTCCCTCCTCTTTATCTTGTGGGTAACTATTATTCTATGCATGAAGGTTGTTATTCTTATATATATTGTTCCCAACAAACACTTATCTAAGCTCTCTAGGGAGACTGTAGTAAATAATACTGTAAGCATCTTCATGCACATATGTTTTGTCAGATTGTGAGAAGTACTATGAAAAATAAAGAAAGCAAGAGTAATTGGGATAGGCAGAGCTATCACTTACACACACACACACACACACACATACACACACACACCCCACACACAAATCTCTCCAATTATATACTCCTTCATTGACCTCATTATCAGTGGATATTTCAGCAGGAATTGGGATAAAGTAAAGGACAAGGCATATGGATATTTTGCAAAACAGAATTACAGATAAATGTTCAAAGATCTGAATCAGAACAATCTGTGTTTTTAAAATGAGGCTGGTGTGGCTGAGAAGAATGAGTTTTGGGTAGACTAGAAGATACGAAGTCACAGATAAGTTGGGGTAGACAATATAAATATGATGTTTTAATAGATTTTGATTTTATTCTGAATGCTATGGAAGGCATTGCAGGGTTCTGAGTGGAGGACTGATATTTTCCAATTCACACTTCAAGAAACCACTGTGGCAGTTGTTGAAAACGTATTATTGGAAGGCAAGGATGAAACGTTGGAGACCTGTTTGGAGACTATTACAAATATGCAGGTAAGAGAACAATAGTGACTTGGGACCAAGTGGTAGGGATAAAAATTAGATTGATTCTGGGTATAATATGAAGCGATATTTCAGAGTTTTTCTGGTGCTTTAGATATCTGATATAAAACACACATTTTTCCTTACACACTGCTGGCAGAAATGAAAATTAGTTTTATCATTGTCTAAAGCTGTGTGGCGATTACTTGAAGAACTTAAAACAGAAGTAGCATTCGACCCAGTAATTTCATTATTGGGTATATACCCAAAGGAACATAAGTTGTTCTACCATAAAGACACATGCATACATATATTCATTGCAGTACTATTCACAATACCAAAATGAGAGAATCAGCCTAAATTCCCATTAATGGTAGATATGATAAAGAAAAGGTGGTAGGTATACCCCACTGAATACTACACAACTATAATAAAGAACAAGATCATGTCCTTTGCAGGCAACATGGATGGGGCTGGAGGCAATAAGCAAAGACTGCATGTTTTCACTCATAAGGGGTAGCTAAACATTGAGTACACATGGACACAAAGAAAGTAACAAAAGACACCATGGCCCACTTAAGGGTGGAGAATGAGAGGAGGGAGGTCATCAGAAAACTACCTATTGGGTACCATGCTTATTACCTGGGTGACAAAATAATCTGTATACCCAATCCCTATGACATGCAATTTGCCTATATAACAATCTGCCCATGTATCCCTGAACCTAAAATAAGAGTTAAAAAATAAAAATAACTAGAAGAAACATTTTCTATGTTTTGTGTAATCTTTTAACAAACATTTTTAATTTTAATGTAATCCAATGTATCATTCATTTCTATGATTTATAATTTTTTATCCTCTTCTTCCCCAAGAACATAACTGCATTTCCCTAAACATTCTTGTAAATATTTATATTATTATTTCTATGATTTCAATTCATTTGGAATATATCTTTGTGCCTGGTGCAAGGCAAGGATACTTGTTTGTTTTGCTCATATGTACAACCACTGTCACTGCACTGTTTATTGATCAATCCTTCTTTCTCCTGTTGAGAAGCAGTGCCCTAACTGTTGTATATGAAGTCCTCATATATGTGTGGTTTATTTCTGGGTTCTATCATTTCTAATGCTCTTTATCTATATTTTAACATATTCGAAGCATTATTTACTGCAGTTTGAGAAATCGTAATGTAAGGAAAACAAATTCTCCGCTTTTTCAAACGCTATTGCTTCTGTTCTTGGCTATTTATATTGAAATGAGTTTCATAATTTCCCAGTTATTATTGGTATAGTTTTTTATTAAAATGTCAACTTAGGGGTTAAAATAGAGAGATATTTAACATATTAACATCAGATTTACAAATCCACAGGCATAAAATATCTCTCTAGCTCTTTATTAACATCTTTCAAAAGTATATTTAATTATTTGATTACAAAGTCACGACATTATATATATATATATATATATATATATATATATAGAGAGAGAGAGAGAGAGAGAGAGAGAGACACAGAGTCTTGTTCTGTTGCCCAGGCTGGAGTGCAGTGGCACAATATTGGCTCACTGCCACCTCTGCCTCCTGGGCTCAAGTGATTCTCCTGCCTCAGCCTCCCAAGTACCTGGGATTACAGGTGTCCATCACCATACCCGGTTAATTTTTGTATTTTTAGTAGAGATGGAGTTTCGTCATATTGGCCAGGCTGGTCTTGAACTCCGGACTTTGTGATCCACCTGTCTCGGCCTCCTAGAGAGCTGGGATTACAGGCATGAGCTACTATGCCTGACCTGATGTTATAATATTTAAACTCAAAACTTTTAATAGTGAAAAATCTAATTTAAGATATACTTATTTTATGAAAACGTGAATAGTCACGTACTTAAAGAATATAAATGCACACAGTTGGTAAATTATAATGAGGGAAAGTTTGGCTGAGGCAAAGTTTTAGTCAGGGAAGGAAGATGGAAATGTGTAATGTAAGAAATCAAAAGGAATTTAAGTGAAATAAATCAGAAAAAAATAAGTAAAGAATGATGCTTTTTGGGGTAAAGAAAAAATAAGGTTCAAGGCTTTCATAAATGTAGATACTATATAGATATATACCTATTTTGTATAAGCTTAAAGGTACGAAGATATTGATACAAACAACCCACATTGGTTACCTGGAGGGCATGGCATTACAAGAGTAATTGGGGAAGAAGAGAATATTAGCTATTATTTTTAATATACCACAGTATTTTCACCTTGCATTTTTGACAATGTATTGTTACTTTCAAAATTATCAAATAGTTAATTAAATGATTTAAAATATACAAATTAGTGAGAACATCTGGTACAGTTGGCCACTAGCTAACAACTCTGTTGTTAACATTTGGAATAATAACCAAGATTTCATCTACCTTCCTCTTCCATTTTTCTTTAATCCAAAAAACACAAATCAGGGAAACTGAGATTCATTGTTTAACTCCCATCCTCCTGCTCTGCAAAGTATTGCCTCAATTAAATTTTTAAAAATTAAGAATGGAAAATTTAAAGATGGGAAAAAAAAGTGGAAAATCAGGGTAACTAACAATGAGACAGGGAGAAACAGAGAAAAGGTATGAGAAATGAAAACAAAATCTATAGAAAGCCATAGATAGTACATTGGAAGAGAAGTTACATATATTTACAATAATAAAGGCACATGAATAGAATTCTTTCAATGCTGTAAAAGAATTTTGCTTAATTACTTGTAATAGAGAAATGTTTTTTCCACATGCTATGAAAGAGTTGAGTGCATGGCAAAAGTAGTTTCCATGTCAACTTTTATTAATCAAGTTTTATATCCAATGTGTTAATATTCTAAAATAACATTCCATAGCCACAAATAAAAGTTCGTCATTTTTAAAATTTTGTTTACCTATTTATATATTTGTTTATTTTATTCATAGCATAGTATCTGATCTTTTTAAACCAATGACGAAAATTCTTAATTATGGAAATTAATTAAAGCAATTAACATACATCCAACCTAGTTAAGGAGTTTGATATTACTGTTGTAAAGGGAGGACTGACCCTTTCAAATCAAACATAAATACTTTATTTAGAAGGCCCTGGATTTCCAATTCCCTGTTCTAAGATTCCCTTAGTGAAATATTAAAACATAAATTAGAAAAGATAAATACCAGAATAAACATACAAGAAACATATTACAAGTATCAGTGCCTTTACAATTCTGAGACAAAATTGTTTTGGTTAAAACATTTAAATAACTTTTCAGTTTTAATGAAACAGGAATTTCAATGCTGTATTATAAACATTTTAAACATTATGACATATAAATTATTATATCTTGTATAAATACTGTTTAATAAGATGTAGGTTTATTTTTGGATTTTGTTTTGTTTAATTTTGTTTTCTCTTGGGCTTTAGTTTGTTTCCAGAGAATGCTTTACTGATTATTTAGAAAAATGGAATGAAATTATCCTAGGAGATCCTAACTACCATCAGTGAGAAGTTTAAATTCAGTTCACAAAGACTCCATCCTACTGAGTTATAAGTTTATACAAGAAAATAAATCTATCGATACTAATTGTCTCGGCAAATTTGCATAAAGATAATGCATGTATTATGCACTTATAGAAAGTGCAAAGTATTTAAAAACTGGCATTTCTGTCCAGTTAGGTAAATTTTGTAATTGGTAACTATCAAGATAGGTGGTTATAAGTGGGAACATTTACTGTGCTTGAAAAATTCCATTGTATCATTCAGAAAAAAATAATAATTTTGCCTCCACTATAACAAAAACTTCATAAAGGGTTATCTTCTGTTGAAAATGTTTTCATTGATTTCTATCACATCTTAATTTCTGAATTCTATATATATTTTACACGTCAAATTTTACCTCAGAAGAGTAATTTTGTTCCCATATTTGTGGGTGATTTCCACATGTGGTTTTGGCCTAGTTTTGGTTTCATATAATATAAAAACGATGAGTATAATGATGGCCATACAATTTGAACCTCTCCATCTTCTTTTTAGAAGCTACACACATGAACAGGAAAATCAAATACCATCACTCTTATCCCAGATTTACAGAGGAAGTAGGAGACAAAAGGATCTCAAGTTTCAATATACGTGTAATCGGAGAAATGAATAAGAGCTGCTGAGTCAGCCCCTTAGCAGAGAATCAGGCAGGGCATGCACAGAAAAGGAGAGTTTGGACCCTTTACAGTGGATAAGCCCTGAAAATATACCCACAGCTTCCACCCAGAAGATTATTCTCCACACCTAAGTGAAACATTTTAAAGGAAATTTGAGTTCTGGTGGTTCAGAAGAATAGTTACAAGGAAGCTAAAAGGAAAGGGCTTGGAAAGTGTGGAGGTTCAAGTTCACAATTTTGGAACAGAGGCACCTTGGATGGTGATGTCTGGTTTTGTAAAGAAGGCTAATAAAGAAAACAATGGCTCTATTTATATAAGTACTAAAGGTTTAGAAAACAGACAGAAAGCACTATTCATTGAAGATATGACACTTCTCTCTAGAAACAATAGAAGTAGTAAAAGAAACAAAAAATCAAACTGAATATGCCATCTAAGCCTTCTCCCATACGGTTTCTAACTATAGCTGATCTAGAAACACAACACAAATGTGTGTAAAGTGAGGGTGTGGAGAAGACATCAGAATCAAGCATCGTTAAAAAGTACCACAAAGAACAGAAGATAAATGGACCAAATGGATCACATTGTCTTTCTTATTTCCTTCCTTCCTGCCTGCCTGCCTGCCTGCCTCCCTCCCTCCCTTCCTCTCTCCCTCTCTCCCTCTCTCCCTCTCTCTTTCTCTCTTTCTCTCTTTCTCTCTCTCTTTCTTTCTTTCTTTTTTCAGACGGAGTTTTCCTCTTGTTGCCCAGGCTGTAGTGCAATGGCGCGATCTTGGCTGACCACAACCTCCGCCTCCTGGGTTCAAGCAATTTTCCTGCCTCAGCCTAGCCTCCTGAATAGCTAGGATTACAGGCATGCGCCACCACGCCCGGCTAATTTTGTATTTTTAGTAGACAGGGGGTTTCTCCATGTTGGTCACTCTGGTCTGGAACTACCGACCTCAGGTGATCCGCCCACCTCAGCCTCCCAAAGTGTTGGGATTACAGGCATGAGCCCCTGTGCCTGGCCTCTCTTTCTTATTTCTAAGAGATTATATTTAAGAAAAAATAAATGTTATACACACACACACACACACACACACAAAATAGCTACATGCTCATTAAATACTATTTTACTGTGCCACCTAAGCATATGTTACAACTGTTAACACTATTCTATATATGATATAAAATATCTTTCCCCCTGGACTATAAAGGATTGAAAGCAACATTTATTAAATATGAAATTTTCAATCAGTAGGAAATAAGTTAAAGTCGATACAACAGTCAGCTCAGTATCTACATTGTTTTATCCCTTTATTAAATAAGAATCTGCTGATTTATCTGAAGTATAATGACTAAAGTAATATATTTATATTGTCATCCTATTAATCACAATTCCTTGAGAAAATTATCACAGATTATTTTTTCCTCCACAAATAAGTCAACAATAAAAAGAGGTAAAATATAGATGATAAAATACAGGAAAAATGTAGAAGAGATGCCTGAGCAGAAAAAGAAACAATTCAGAACGAGGAATACTGAGTATAGAAGGAGAAAGAGAAAAGAAATAGAAATAAAATCACACATTAAAAATGATCACAGAAACAGGAAAATGGCATACATTGAAGACTGGAAATAGAACAAAATTAATATTTAAAAAGAAATCCTTCCTGAAATGGGGTCGGGGCCTTTGAATCTACATAATTCAAGGTTTCAGAACTTGCCAGGGAAAATATTATTATTATTATTATTATCATTATCATTTATTTATTTTATTTTATTTTATTTTTTGAGACGGAGTCTCCCTCTGTCACCCAGGTTGGAGCGCAGTGTCGTGATCTTGTGATCTCGGCTCACTGTAAACTCCGCCTCCCAGGTTCACATAATTCTCCCACCTCTACCTCCGGAGTAGCTAGGACTACAGGTGCCCGCCACCACTACTGGCTAGTTTTTGTTTTTGCATTTTTAGTAGAGATGGGGTTTCACCGTGTTAGCCAGGATGGTCTTGATCTCCTGACCTCGTGATCCGCCCGCCTTGGTCTCCCAAATTATTTTTTCCAGTCAAAATCATTTTGACTGGAAACATTTGTTTTTAACAGTCAAAATATATGAACCTCCAAGTAAAACAGACCAAGTCACATACACAGGAAAGAAAATGAGGCATGAGTCAGAATTCTGGATGGCAACATACAGGGTATGACAGCATGGAAGTAACAAGAAGAAATCCATAATTTCTTTCATTGGACAAGCATATATCCACCTAAACTGACCTTCAAGTATAAAGGCTACAGAAATAAAGTTCCAAATATGCCACAATATAATTAGCATTGTGCCTAAGAGCCACTCTTACTAGAGAATCTACTAGAGAATGACCTTCATTCCAGAAAACATAAGTAGAAAAAAAAAAAATGAGCAAAATAATTAATTAATGTAGCTGAAGATTTTAGATTAAAATAAAGGTTGGGGAGAGGGATAAGAGTAAATATGCATTAGGTTGGTGCAAAAGTTATTGCAGTTTATGCCATTTTTTTTAAATGAAAACCACAATTACTTTTGCACCAACTTAATATTATGACAAATTAGAAACATAGAACTGAAATATGGATGAAGAAAGGAGAAGAGACAAACAGAAATCACTCACTGATTGCTTGGTAGGTAATAGGTGGAAGTCTGAGATATAATCAAAGCTGACAAACAGGATAGCAGAATTGAAATAAGGAAAAGGTAAAAAGGCTACTATAAAAAGTTTTAGTATGGGGCCGGGCGCGGTGGCTCAAGCCTGTAATCCCAGCACTTTGGGAGGCCGAGACGGGCGGATCACGAGGTCAGGAGATCGAGACCATCATGGCTAACATGGTGAAACCCCGTCTCTACTAAAAAATACAAAAAACTAGCCGGGCGAGGTGCCGGGCGCCTGTGGTCCCAGCTACTCGGGAGGCTGAGGCAGGAGAATGGCGTAAACCTGGAAGACGGAGCTTGCAGTGAGCTGAGATCCGGCCACTGCACTACAGCCTGGGTGACAGAGCCAGACTCCGTCTCAAAAAAAAAAAAAAGTTTTAGTATGGAAGCAAACACTAGAATGAAACAGAATTTCCCAAGGAAAAAAGTAAAACAAAACTCTAAAATTTAAGATTGCAATGAAACTGAAAACACAATAAATAATTCAGTGTATATATAATACAAAATGTATAGTAGCAAAATATTTTATTGAAGAACTGAGACAAGAGGTCCATTGTACTGATGAATGCAAATAAGCTTAGCTCACTTATTAAAAGCAAAATGTGTTGTTATTGGCATATGTAGAAAAACCTCTTATATAAAAGACATATTTTACTTGTAATTGGAATGGATTTAAAAAATGGTCAATATAATGTAAAACAAATGTGAACAAAAAATAAACTGAGGGTGGTGATATGGATATCTGACAAGTTATAATTTACATCAAATAATAAAATGGAACAAAGTAGGACACCAAACAACACAGCAGTGAGCAATATTCTTCATAATGTCAAACAATTAAAATAAAAGAACAGAAATGCACTAGTTATATGCAACTTTGACACATTTCTCTTAGTGCGAAACAAATCATGTGGACAAGAAATGCATAAGAGTATAGACAAGCCAACTGATCGAATTAATGAGGTAGTTATTGTGGATTTTTTATTAGACATAGAACTAAAAATTTAGAAAAGTGGCAAAGTAAACAAAATGAGAGAAAGATATAAGTAAAATGGTATATTTTAATAGAGAAAAACACTGAGGCCAATAAATATGCTGTTTCTTTGAAAAATATCTGAATTCAGAAAAGAAGAAGTCAGAAATGTACACACACACCAAAAATAATAAGGGGAAATAAATAATTGGTACTGTAAAAATTGATCATATGATTGAGTCTTTCTTTACATAACTAACTGTAACAGAGTCAAGAGGCCAGGAGTAAAAAGCACTCAGGGCATGTATTAGTCTGTTTTCACACTGCTGATAAAGACATACCTGAGACTGGGTAATTAATAAAGAAAAAGAAGTTTAAGGATTCACAGTACCACGTGGCTGAGGAGGCCTAACAATCATGGCGGAAGACAAAAGGCACATCTCACAAGGTTCCAGACAAGACAGAATGAGGACCAAGTAAAAGGCGGTTCCCTATATAAAACCATTAAATCTGATGAGATATATTGGCTACCATGAGAACACTATAGGGCAACTGTCCCCATGATTCAATTATCTCCCACCAGGTCCCTCCACACCACTTGTAGGAATTATGGAAGCCACAATTCAAGATGAGATTTGGGTGGGGACACAGCCAAACCATATCATGGCACAAAACATTACTCTAAGAATGTAATTCTCTACAAGCCCAATTTCTGAAACAGTCTGTTCTTACCTAAAAGCAGTTTTACCTAATAGCTCCTGAAACAACCAGCTGTAACTCTAAGACTAGTTATACCATCTCTGTAACCAATCAGAACTTGCCTGTTAACTTTCTTTCAAAACAATAAATAACATTTCTTCTTTTTATAAAATCTCCAATCTTGTCTTCGTTCTTTGGACATACTGAAGACCACCTAGCCTTTGTGTTTGTTCTGAATTGCAAATTTTCAGTTCCCAAATAAAACATTTTAAGCTTAGAGATTGTCTGTTACAGTACACTGGAAATTTAAAACAACAAATTTGAAAGAGCAAAGGAAAGGAAGGAAGGAAACTAATTAAATTAGTCACTTTTTCTAAGAAAATATATTTCATAAAAACTGACTGTAGCAGAGACAGAAGGTTTAATTTGCAATTTTCTAAGTAATGGGATTTATCTAAGACCTCTTTCCTACCCACACTAAGACACAGTCTTATATATTTTCAAAGTGGAATCCTACCACATCGTCAGAAACCAGATAATCCTAACAACATTTTAAGAAGCACAGAAAAAGTGAAAGTAGCAATGATACCTGTGGTAGAGTGAATGTTGGCTCAAAAAGTATATGACAGTCTCCTAACCCTGGAAGCTGTGAATATGAGCTTATTTGAAAAAGAATCTTTGCAGATGTAATTAAGGACTTGAGATGCACAGATTATTGTAGAATATCCAGGTGGGCCTTACATGGCATCACAAGTGTTCTTATACGAGGAGGCAGAGGGAAATTGGACACATAGAGAGAGCAGAAGGCTATGTGAAGATGAAACAGAAGGACACGAGGCCACATGCCAAGGAATGCTGACAATCACCAGTAGGTGGAAGAGGCAAGGAATGGATTATCTGTCGAGCTATTAAAGGGCATGTGGCTCTGCTGATGGCTGAGTTTTGGCATTCTGGCCTCTAAAATCTGTGAGACAGTAAATAGTTATTAAATTATCAAGTTTGTAGTCATTTGTTAGCAGCCACAGGAAACTAATAGGTATCTAACCCTGCTAAAAGTGGAAAGAAAAGAGAATTAGAGAGCAATAAAAATGCAAAAATATGAAGCAATATGTTAAAAAGAACAATGTATTGGCAGATTTTTAAGAAATGATGATGGAGATTTACTCTACGATTGCATTCAAGGCTCGATGTTAGTACATCCATTAACTAAGCTATGAGATGT
>NW_012114899.1:5965235-5986567 GCF_000951035.1 Colobus angolensis palliatus
TATAGCCACATATATATATGTGTAAGCTGGGGCTTCAGTCACATACCATGAAGTCTGGACTGAATTTATCTGTGATAAATTCATTGTTATCATCTTTATTATCTATGGATGGTGATAGCCTTTGTAACTATGACTCAGAATCAAGTTTCTGTAACTTTTAATTAATTCAGCCAAAAAAAGAGATACTGTAAATAAATATTAATCTATTTGTTTATCTGGATGCAAAAACTGCAAATCAAATGTTAATGATAAACTAGATTGTGAATGCATGGATGTTCATTGTTCTATTCTTTCTACTTTTACCTATGTTAGCCATTTATTTTTCCAGTTTAAAAAAGAGGTATAATTCAATGAGATCTCCTTTGGCACCCACCAAAAGCAAGTTTAGTGATAATTGTGTATCAAATTTTGTCCCAATTTTTAAAAGCAGAAGAATGGAAAATTCCAGATCAAGAGGAAAAAAATATAGATATTATAGTACAAATCTAGGATAAATAGAGAAATTTACCTTTTAGAATTCACCGGTTATCTTGGTAGTCATAATTGAAGAGTGCTAGTTTAATGGAAAAAGGATTCCCTATTGCTTAAATGGTGTTGGGAAAACTGGCTAGCCATATGCAGAAAACTGAAACTGGACCCCTTCCTTACATCTTATACAAAAATTAACTCAAGATGGATTAAAGATTTAAACACAAGACCTAAAACCATAAAACCCTACAAGAAAACCTAGGCAATACCATTCAGGACATAGGCATGAGCAAAGACTTCATGACTAAAACAATAAAAACATGTGCAACAAAAGCCAGAATTGGAAAATGGGATTTAATTAAACTAAGAGCTTCTACAGAGCAAAAGAAACTATCATCAGTGTGAACAAGCAACCTACAGAATGGGAGAAAACTTTTGAAATCTATCAAAGGGCTAATATCCAGAATCTACAAGGAACTTAAACAAATTTACAAGAAAAAAACAACCCCATCAAAAAGTGGGCAAGGGTTATGAACAGACACTTCTCAAAAGAAGATATTAATGTGGCCAAAAATCATATGAAATAAAAGCTCATCATCACTGGTCATTAGAGAAATGCAAATCAAAACCACAATGAGATACCATCTCGCTCCAGTTAGAATAGTGATCATTAAAAAGTCAGGGAACAAAAGATGCTGCAGAGGATGTGGAGAAACAGGAACACTTTTACACTGTTGGGGGAAGTGTAGATTAGCTCAACCATTGGTGAAGATAGTGTGGCAATTCCTCAAGGATCGAGAACTAGAAACACCATTTGACCCAGCAATCCCACTACTGGTTATATACCCAAAGGATTATAAATCATTCTACTATGAAGACACATGCACACGTATGTTTATTGCAGTGTTATTCACAATAGCAAAGACTTGGAACCAACCAAAATGTCCATCAATGTTACGCTGGATAAAGAAAATGTGGCACATATACACCATGAAATACTATGCAGCTATAAAAAAAATGAGTTCATGTCCTTCGAAGGGACATGGATGAAGCTGGAAACCATCATTCTCTGCAAACTAACACAGGAACAAAATACCAAACACCATATGTTCTCACCCATAAGTGGGAGTTGAACAATGAGAACATATGGGCACAGGGAGAAGAACATCACATACCGGGGCCTGTCAGTGGGTGGGGGGCAAGGGGAGGGTTAGCATTCGGAGAAATACCTAATGTAGATGACGGGTTGATGGGTGCAGCAAACCACCATGGCACATGTATACCTATGCAACAAACCTGCACATTCTGCACATGTACTCCAGAACTTAAAGTGTAATTTTAAAAGAAAAAAAAAGAGTGCTAGTTTTATTTTTTAATTTTAAAGTTTCTATTTTATAAGCAGACACACAAATATGCATGTACATCTATATGTCTCACTATTAATAAAAGCTACACACCTCCTAAAAATTACTAATAATTGGGATGGCCTGTTAATTTAAAGTTGTTGTATTTAGGAAATTGGAAAATAAATCATGAATTGAACATTCCTGATATGATACAAATATCATAAGAAAAATAAAACCAGTTATTGTTAATTGATTATTAATTCAAATGAAATAATAGAGAAAGAAAACATTGTCTTCAGGTTAGGTAATAAAGTAAAACAAATAAATTGCCGAAGTTTATTAGAAGTTAGAATCTTTTGCCAAAACAGCAAGGAAGAAGAAATCTAAATCCAGCTCTGTTGTAGTAACAAAAGTGAAAGTATTGTCAAGTATTCTCATATAAATCTGTTTCCCATTTGAAGGCACCTTAAATATTAAAAGGACTATTCTGTCAATTTATTTAAAATTGAAAAATTGTTGAATCATAAACTAGCTGCAAATATATTTGCTAACACTGGAAAACATTCGGAACTATGCTAATTGACATTTAAACACACATTCTTCCCGTGATAGATGAAAAGGAAAAAGAGGAACTAAGCTGAAAAGGATGAATATATTGGATATTTCATACTATTCTATAGATTCAAATGCATAGCATTAAATGGAGAAAGAAGGGAGGTGAAGGAAAAAGGATTGACTGGAAAATTAACTATGAATGAAGCTGCCAAAAAAAGAGAGGGAACATTAAAGTCCCAATCATGCCTATTGGGATGTCTAAGTTTGAAATTATACAAAAATTGTGAATATAGACATGTCAGTGTCAATGTCTTGCTTTCTCTCTGCTTTTTCTTTCTTCAATAGTTGCTTAATGAGGCAGAAAAGTCTGTTTAAGTTCCTAGATTGGTGTTTGAACACCTTGGTTTTCTTGCTTTTTTTTTTTTTTTTTTCTCCATCCCTGGTAAATAATCTAAATTACAGTGAATAAAAGGGATGAAAACTCCCAACCATTTAACTTCTCTGTTACCAGAGAGGGAAAAATACCATTCAACTCCTCTGTTACCAGAAAATTAAGTGTGAACCAGGTCTCAGTTCAACCTTGTTTGTATTCTGACTTCTGAGACACAGGTCAAGCTACTCAACCTTTTTGAGCCTCAGTTTCATCTTTAAAAGAAATACTAATAGTAGTAATTATATCTGAAAGCCCATACTACATAAAACAAAGAGACACTGAAAAATAAATATGCTACAAAACATCTGAAATCAATTGTATTCTTTTTGTGGTTTGCTTTATACACTAGGAAGAGTTGTCTGGGATTTCAGTTAATGTGGTAAGAAATGAAAATACACAATGTATCTCACTTCCTGTCAAGCTCTATTAAAAAGAATGTTAAAAACACCAAAAATATTCCAAGAACTTCACAAATGTAAGCATCAGATGTAGGTAGGTGATGAAAACAGGAGGATGAGGTGCAACTTTGCATTTCATACCTCTTGATCCTTTGATTCATTTCATACAGTTTTATCCCACTACCCTTCCTGTACCTTAAGAAAAGACTCAAATAAAATTACTCTTTGGAAAAATTGAATCAGAGAAGCCTTTCACTTGAGAAACACCAGACACAGATGAGGGTGGTAAGTGGGGACATACTAGAAACAAGAGGTTTACCAGAAATAATTGTATTTAAACAACGGAAAGACAAACAGTTCTTCTATTCAGTACCTAGAATGCTGGTAGTCAGGTCTTTACCTGCAAAAAAAGTTAGAGTATTCACATATGCCTGAGGTCAACCAGTTTGCAACCACTCCTATATAGAGAGATTCTAATTAACTTTTTCGTTTTTCAGTCTTAAAAATGAATGAACTAGGCCAGGTGTGGTGGCTCAAGCCTGTAATCTCAGCACTTTGGGAGGCCGAGATGGGCGAGTCACAAGGTCAGGAGATCGAGACCATCCTGGCTAACATGGTGAAACCCCGTCTCCATTAAAAAAATACAAAAAACTAGCCGGGTGAGGTGGTGGGCGCCTGTAGTCCCAGCTACTCAGGAGGCTGAGGCAGGAGAATGGCGTAAACCTGGGAGGCAGAGCTTGCAGTGAGCTGGGATCTGGCCACTGCACTCCAGCCTGGGCGACAGGGTGAGACTCCGTCTCAAAAAAAAAAAAAAAAAAGAATGAATTAATAGATATCACCATGTAGTTGAGAAGCACATTGACACACACACACAAAAAAAAACACACCAATAGGAACAAACAGAATAAAGAAACCTGGAAAATAACATCATGTTTATGATCAAAGCAGTTTCTCACATATATAAATAGATAGATATGTGTATATCTATATGTAAAATTATCAGAGAAACAAAAAGTTTATTTAATAAGATAAAAATAAGTTCTAAAAATAAAACATTCAGAGAATGAAGGTTCTAGAGAAATATTTTTTAAACGATGGAAGAAAATCTATGTAAAGGGTTAGAAGAGAAAGTCAAAGTGAATCTCCCAAAATGTGATATCATAAAAATGGGAAGCTAAATATGATCAAGGACGGAATGTGAGATCCAATGAAAAAGAGTTCTAGCATGTGGTGGATTGCATTATTGGTCTCAATTGTTGAGCCTCATCTACATGTGCATACTCGCTGTAGTCTCATCATGGGTGGAATATATTTCTTCTCTAATGTTTCTAATGAAAGCAAAAGTGTGCTAATACTAAGCCTGTGTCTTAAGAGGCTTTATTTTTCCAGTTGCCCTATTGTATAACTGCCATTGCCATCTGAAGAACATACCTAGTTAACCCACTACTCTGAGAGACATATGGTGCTGAGTCTCTCCAACTGACTCACAGACCTGTAGTGTGAAGCAGCACCATTCAGCTAAGGCATGTGAAGTAATCAAACCACAGTAAGGAAGCAGAATAATAAGAAAATAAATGATCCTTATAAAAGTCTACATTCTGGGGTGGTCTGTACACAGTGACTGCTAACAGAAATACAGAGAGACAGATAAAACAGAAGTCATAAAATGATCAAAGAAATATTAATTTCAAAAACTGAAGAGAATGTAATGTTGAAAGTTCAAAGGCATAAAGAAGTGTCAAACACAATGTATAATAATAATGACTATAATAAAACAGATACAAATCAAGTAACAATTGTGATATTAAGTAACAAAATGGATGTGAAATTACTCCATACTTTCTGAAGGCATTGGTAAGTGTAGTAAACAGTTTTCATATAAACCATAAAGTGGGAAAACATTAAGTACTGTTAATAGTAACAAGTATCTATGAGACAACTGTAGAGAAATGATTTAAAAATTCCATGGGGAAATTATTTTCAACTGAGAATTCTATATCCAGGCAATTTATACTCAAGGGTAAGAGTTGAATAAAGGCATGATAGAAATGTAATATCATAGAATGTCTAAGTCCCAGGGATGCTTACTTAATAAGCCCCTTGAGGAAATCATTCAATGAAAAAGAGAAATAAAAAGTATTTTTTAGACCATGCTGACATGAGATCCTATGTCTCCAGTAATGCATCAGGCTTAATGAGCAATAGAATCAAACAGGAGGAAACAAGAAAACAGTGCCAGCAAAACAAAATATAAATGATTGTGAAGTGTGGGAACAAAATAGATTCTCTGCAAACTAAACCAAAGAAAAAAATAGTGCATTATTTTTCTAACTTCAGGACTTAAAAAATAGTTGTGAAATAAAATTTAAAAATAGTTATAAAAACCACAGAATTAAGATTAGAATTATGTTCACATCATTAAAATATTATAAATTTAAAACTTGTTACATTAGGGCATCAGAGGATTGGAGTGAAGGAAAGTGTGCTGGGAGGGTTTTTATAGTGGAGTATAAGTGTAAGGAGTCTAAATCATTGTTTTTCACAGCTGAAAGTCTGCAAATAATATCAACGATTGAAAAATCAAGAGTCACACACACAGTAGCTTCCAAGGAAGAGCTAGGATAAAACTGGTTAGCACTGGGTTGTGTGAATAATTTTGGGGGAGAAAGAGACAGAGGGTTGTTAATCTGTTTCATGATGAATTTTATGGTACTATTCAACATCTAAATCTGGATACATATTACTTGATAAAAATTATGTTAAAGAAAAACAACAGTTTAAAATAATTAAGAAACTAAAATACAAAATGAAAAGGGAGACATAGGGGGATCATAATTCCACAGGCATCTAATGGCCTGGCTAAGCTAGCTCTAACCTCCTCAGTTGTCAGAAATCAAACATGGAACTGCATTTTTCACAATACTAAGTGCAAAAAGTTACAAAGAGTAGGTTAGGGTTTTTTTTACATTAACATTTTACATTACACTTTACATAACATTTTACATTACATTAAATATATCATCTATGAAAAACAAATCAAGATTCACCTATATTTTCAAAAGTACAGTTCTTTAAAAATATTTGTTCTTCCACATCTTGGGAAAATGTGTGTTATAGGATAAGTTTATATCTGCAAAATCATTTCCAATTTATAAAAATATGGTACCCATGAATAATTACCGCAGCAAACAAAAACAGAATTTTTTTCAGTAGGAAATTTGAGAATTTTAGATTAAGCAAACATTTTAAAGTTTATAACTTCTTATTAGTTATTGCAGACATTTGAACTGTGAAAGGGCAATGATTAACTATGGAAATGTATTTATATCCTCAGTTTCTGTCTGATACAAATCTGTCAAAATATATTAATAATCATGATTATTAATGTCTAAAATATTTTCCTGAAGGGCCCACAATAGTTGGAAAAGTAATTTATAAGAAAGTCAGTATACTCAGACTTATTTATTGTATACTTAGGAGAACAAACTTCAAAACTGAAAACAATCAGTTCTGTATCTGATACATTTCTTAATTTTTCATTCTACTGTGATTAAGAAGCCACCCTATTCAGGGATATGTAAAAAAGAATTAATTGTTAATTAAGCAGAATTTTCAATTCTTTTATCAGGTTTGATTCTATCATCTTAAGTAGACAAGCATAAGCTAAATCTCATACTTTATATTTAATCCCAACATGTATTAATGGACATGCTTAATATTTGTAATCAGATTTGTAGATAGATCTAGGCACTGATTGATCTAAGGTAATTATTCTCATTAAAGATTGCCTTTAAATTGAGTAAAAGTAATTATAAATATTTTCAAGTATAAATACAATCTCAAAAATGTCACCAATCACCTCATTCTCATTATAAAGCCTCATTTTAAATCCAAAGCTCAGCTTGCTGACTATTCTGTTAATGTTCCAGTACAGAATGATACCACTACATGCTATTACAGGATTTTAGGATTCTTTTTACTATTTTGTACAATGTTTGTTGCATCAGAAAAGAATATTGATTTGCAAGTACCCCAGAAATCTAAACTGGACAGAATTTAACATAATAAATCATAAGAGACTCACGACAATAGGCAATAAAATACAAAGAGCACACCTGCAATGCAGTGTCTATCTATATGTATTGGAGTTATTAGAAAGATTGCCCTTTCTAAATGAGAGGTCAAAATATGGTGGTGAGGAAGATATATGAAAAATAACAGGCCGGGCGCGGTGGCTCAAGCCTGTAATCCCAGCACTTTGGGAGGCCGAGACGGGTGGATCACGAGGTCATGAGATCGAGACCATCCTGGCTAACACTGTGAAACCCCGTCTCTACTAAAAAAAAATACAAAAACTAGCCGGGCGAGGTGGCGGGCGCCTGTAGTCCCAGCTACTCGGGAGGCTGAGGCAGGAGAATGACGTGAACCCGGCAGGCGGAGCGTGCAGTGAGCTGAGATCCGGCCACTGCACTCCAGCCCAGGCGACAGAGTGAGACTCCGTCTCAAAAAAAAAAAAAGAAAAATAACAAGTGAATGTAATTTTTAAAGAAATGAAACTGAAAAGGGACATGAGAAGATAAAATACTTTAGTTAAAACATCCTATACAAAACAAAATATATGATAGAAATAATAAAGTTTTATAGATGTTTATATAAATCTTAAAGATCTGAGATACCTATTAGGACTATCACTATATATTTTAATTATCTTCTTTGATGGCAACATTTCATTTGTCTTTCAGGCTTCTCATTTTAAGAAAAGGTGAATACGAGAACCCCTGGGTAATAAGTTCTGTTTCTTTCACTATTTTTTTTTTTTTCCTGAGGACAGTAAGTGTTCAGTTGTGCCAGAAGAACATTATAGTGTTCGTTTTCACTTCCAACACCCCCAAAATACATTAATGAGGACTTCATAATATCACCAGGTAAGCCAATCATTTTGAGTGTTGGTATTTCTGAGAACTCTGGGAACACAAAAACAAATAAAATATAAAGATATGCATTAAAACATGGCTTAAAGCATTTTTTTAGTTTTAACTTTTATTTATTTAGAAAATCCTTCTGAGGAACTAAGGGGATATGCAATAGTGTTCTATAATATCAAGCTACATGCATAATGTAGGTAATGACTTCTAATGTAATCTGGAAAATCCAGTTAAGACTGCCAGAAGAGGAATGAAACCCGAGACAAGCTAAGAGTGAACGGACAGCTCAGCTCAGTGCAATCATAAAATATAATTATTTCCCAGGCTTGTTTATACATGAGAAAAGTTTATCATGGTCTCAAAGAATCTGAAGGAATTAAAAAAAAAAAAACGGTCAGTGATGACAGGCACTGTCACTTTGGATAACAGATTACACTCACTCTCAGGAGATGGTTTAAGACAACAAGTAGAGGAAAGTTAGAAATAGCCTGCAGGCATCTGCTGAGTTTGACAGCCCTGAAATCTTCAGGAAAGCACCTAATAGCCTAATACCAGTGCAGCTGATCCCTCTCGGGCATTTACCTATAGAGTTAAATGATCAGAACTCTTTCGGTACTAAAAGCAAATTATCAAAGACACCAAATGTTGCACAATTGTTTTTTGTTTTTTTGTTTGTTTGTTTTTTAACTGGTACACTGTTCAAATTCATTGCAATTTTCAGTAGTTTTATTGTATAGTCTTGGTGTGGTCACTTAAAAGCAGTACACACTTTCTGCTACCAGGTTTTCTAGCTCTTTGTTAAGGTATAGGTGTTACTGTAGAATCTCTTTTCGTCTTGTGTGAGCTCAAATCACTAAAAAAGAGACTGGTTCCGACTACCCAGCTAAGCAATCTCACATATCTCTAATCCTCTGACACGCAAATGTTCTTCCAGGTCTCTCAAATATGAATAAAATATGTGAAAATTGTATTTTAAGAAATAGGTATATGGAAGAAGGGGTATGAACTATGTGTATAGTATGATCCTGGCATACCATATGAGCTGACTCCAACGCTTACATAGAGGATTGCAAAAGAGATTTCAGAGAGGTACAATGGCATGATAGACCAGGCAATTCTCAGGAGTGAGCACAACTCAGGTCTAAATATAGATTTTTTGAACCTAGAGCCCATGCTCCTTTTATTATGCTACACTGCCCTGGCCTATGTGTTGTTTCACGTTCCCTTTTCCTCTAAAATAAAACAGTTTGTGGCAAAGCATTTTGGCACACACCTGTAATCCCAGCACTTTGGTAGGCCAAGGAGGGTGGATCACGAGGTCAGGAGATCGATGCCATCCCGGCTAACACGGTGAAACCCTGTCTCTACTAAAAATACAAACAGTTAGCCAGGCATGGTGGCATGCACCTGTAATCCAAGCTACTTGGGAAGCTGAGGCAGGAGAATCTTTTGAACCTGGGAGGTGTAGGTTGCAGTGAGCTGAGATTGCGCCAATGCGCTCCAGCCTGGGAGATAGAGTGAGACTGTCTCAAAAAATATAAAAAATAAATAACAAAACAGTTTGGGTCCATACTGTGGCACATTAAAATTTAAACAAATATTGTAAAAATGAATTCATTCAGAAGCTCATGAAACATGTGTGATACTACTAAAGATCCAAGATTAAATATACGCAGCTTGGTTCAGGATGATTTTCACAGAGAAAACCTATATTATTTTTAGCTCTGATTCTGAGTTGACATCTATATTAAGTGAAAAGCCAAATACAAAGTGCGTGCATGTACACATCTATTACCTATTCATCTAACTATGTTTAATGATTATCTGATTGTTTGTAAACACTTGGAATTATACAGCTTTAGCTGTATCTCTCAAGATAGGTCTCTGTTCTCTATTTTGAAAGAAGGCAAGATACCACATCTTTCAGGATATTGAAAAATGCAGTTAAATCTGTATAGTTATACCAATTGTGAATAAATGTATTTTAAATATTGATATGACTGAATAGTTTATCAGCATCTTAAAAACATTGAATATTAGAAATAGATATTTTTGTCTTTCCATTTTTGCATACCCTTTTATTAAACAGAACAATACTCTGATTAAGACAGTTATATTCAAGGATGTCCTGCAATGAGGGTAAGTTTGAAAAATGATTACATGCCTATTTTAAGTACCTTTGAAACTGTATTTTATGAGTGCCTCTTAAAACCAAAGACTGGAGTGTAAATTGCCATTGTGTTAGGTTGTCTCTGAAATAAACCTAATTATCCACATGTTTGGCCTGCATGTTACCTTGACCCATAGCCAGAAACTAACTCAGGGAAACTTCAGAGATAATAGGACCCCAGAGGGCAGATACAGGCCAAGGTTAGAGTACAGTATTTGTCCCATCCCGAATTCACTTAGGAAGGTTTGCTGTACAATGCTTATGTTCCAATTTTGTTACAGGAATCTAGATTCTGGTTTCCTTTCTTATCCTAACACTAAGCCCACCGCTGAAACAATGAATAATTCATTCTAGCACTCAGAAAATAATCAAAATGCATTTTTTTCTTATCAATATATTTTGTTATTTTATGGTGTATACTCCAGAATCTGAAATGCTGCATTTAATGTTTTCTTAGTAAACCTCTCTGATTTTGAGACAAAAATACTGAACAACCAATCAACCAACAACCCCCTAGAAATAAATTTCCACTGGCAACATTTCAACAGTATTAATCATATTAATAGCCATAAAAAAAACTACTGTTATTAGGTTATGACTAACCTAGCTACTGAAATACAAGTCAAAAACATTCAGAATGAAGAAGGATGTCAGACAATTAATCTTGATATCCTAGTAACACCTTCAAAGAGTATATTTCTTAAATGTTAAATGCAAATTAGGATGTACCTAGGAGGGGCCTTGGAATATAGAACAGTAAAGGTAGAGATTGAGGGAGGACTTTAAGAATATGAAGCACTATCTCTGCATTTGTTGAATTTATATTTTGATTTTAAAAACATATAAGTACAAATAAATTAAATATATCTACATGTATTCATTGTAATACCTAAAAGTAAGAACTAGTCTAAATCTCAAAGTTATTTGAGGGTTAAGCAAGCTGAGGCATTATTCCCTATGAAACACTCAGCCCTGTGCTTTCAGTCTGCTTTTCCAGTCTCTGCATGTGTCAAGCTGAATGTTGGGACATCACATGTGAAAATATAAGATCATCAGCCAGAGGATAGGTGGATTAGATGCCCTCCCACATGATAACATTTTCTGATTTGAAATACAGACAATAAAATATTGTTTTCTTACTGCAGTGAATCTGACATAGCACCTGTACATGCATGTTTAGGTTTTGTAATAGAAACATAAGAGAAAAGAGGCTGAGTAGGAAGCTATGAAAAATACACAAAAGCCAGCCTCTTTATGGTAGTCTCCTACCTTGTTTAAATTACTATGCCTACCTCTTCTCCACCCTTGTTCATTTTCTCAGCCACTTCCTTTTTCTGAACTTTGATTCTGATTTGTTCCATATACTAACTTACAGTTTGCCACCAGTTTGGAGGGTTCAGGGAGTCAACTAGATTCTGTGTTTAATTCTCAGTCCCATTTCCCTGGCTTTGACTACAATTTCTCTAGATGATAATGCTGGATACTGACCCCAACTATAGGGCCCTTTCCACAAGTAACTGCAAGCACTCTCACAATTCCAATTCCAAGCCAGCCTTCACGCTCTCCTACCTCTATACCTTAGACAGTGCATCTTCTTGTATTAAAATACCATTCTTTATATCTTGAAAAAAAAAGACTATCTCTTGAGGATATCTCATTTAGCTTCTGCTATATCTGGATAATCTAAGAGTGCCAAATTATGAATATTTATCATTTTCATCCTTTCCCATCAGAATAAAATCCCATATACAATAAAAAGGAAAAAAAATGGTTCTCACTCTTATGTAATTATAAAACACCAGAGAAGAGAAACTTTTTGTCTTATTCTATAAAATAATTCAAAGAATTTTAAATAAATGATTCTGTTGACCAGACCATAACATAGAAAGATATTATGGATATTTATATTTATGAGAATGTGTCTCATTCAATATTCAAAATAAATCTGCACATTATTCTGATAATCTAAAACTAAAAGCTTCATTTATGATACTATGTGCCATTTAAAGGAACTTTTCAGAATACATGCAAAGTAATTTAGCTTATCAATTAAGAATTGCTGAGCAAAGTTTTTTTTTTCTTTTTTTATTAACAGTTTAAACTGCTGGATCAGTCCCTCAATACAAAGTAAGTTCAATAATATACAACTTCCCCCCAAATTAAACAGGATTACAGTATTGAAACCGAGAAAAACAAAACCATAAAAGATATCGAATTGTAATATCCTATAAATTCCCTTTTTGAGTTGTTAGTAATATTTCTATCTTAGAAGTTTAGCTAGATAATCTATTATACTGTATTGGCAAATAAAATATAAATGATACTGAAACACTTGTCAAGCCTATAAAAGTTTTGCTTTTCCTGAGTTGTATTATGAAATTAATGGAGTATACATGAATAAGTATACATATATATAGACACACACACGCATATTTATACACATGTATACAATGCATAAATGCATACATATCTTCATCTTATGCTTTATGTAAGTGGTTACAAATAGCACCTAGATATTGCTCTGTACCCTCAGTCAACATTTGTTGCACGGTATATTATAGCAAAAGTACAAATGATCTTTGAATGAGAAAATCTGGGTTCAAATCCAGTAGGCCATTTTCTGACTCAACCTAAGCACAAACTGATATGCTTTTAATACTTATCTGTAAAATGAGGATAACAGCTCCAATCTAGCAAACAGATTACACCCAAACTGGGTCTTGTGGATGTATGCAGTCATCACAGGTTGTAAATTATAATTTATAGTTCACTAGCTACAATGTAAAATATCTATGGAAGATAAAATATTCTTCTGTGTGTTCACACTATATTTATCCCTATTTCAAGATTACTTTTCAGATGCTGTTATATCAAGGAAATTCTAGCATTCAGATTCTTAATATGACACTAGAAAAGTGCAGGAAGTTACCATACAATATCACTAATTTCCATTTACAAAAAACTATAGCATAATTCTAATATTTAAAAATCATTATCAGAGCTATCATAAAACTTTACACATTTCAATAATGTATTGTTTCTTCATTGCCATGATATATTATTAATCGTAAAAAAAAAGTGAGTAAGTACTTTTGCTTACCTTAAATTCAGCATAAGAATAACACACTCTAATTCACTGAGCATAAAAATTAGTAGAGCACTTTTTGAGGACAATTTGCCTATATAAAAATGTAAATATTTATCAATGACCTCCCTAATTTCAAGTTAACCTATTGATATATTTATAGACAAGGTTCCCCGGAAGAAATGATAAGGTATAATTTACCATCAGTAGAGGACTTGTTTTAAAAAGTCTGGGATATTTGTGAGTTGAGTGTTAAATGAAGTAAGCAGGAAGCCATTAACCTGATGCTGTGCCCCTCACTGAGTTCCCACGTAATGAACTGAAACCTTACTTTGTATATACATAAACAAACTAAATTTTGATTTAGTATTGTAACAGTTTAAACCAATCACAGATAGTCAACTCATCATGGCTGTTAAGGTGGTCATGGAAAATAGGGCATATGCCAGTTGTAGTCAATCAGATAATTTCTCTATATACCTTCAACTCTGCTTAGTTTATCTAAAGTTATTCCTCTAACATGAGAAAAGCAAAATACATAATAGCATCTATGAATATAATGCTTTTTGGTAAACAAAATAAAATCATGACACATGTGTGTGCCTATAAGTTCATACTTTTATTTGAGTATGTATTTTCAAATAAAACAGGAAAATGTTAATTGTGGTTACCTATGGAGAGAGGGATTGCAGAGGCGAGCAAGAAAAGTTAACTCTTTGCTTTTTGTTTGTACATGTGGTTTGAATTCTTAAAATTGTAAGTTTTATATTGTAATGGTGAATAAAATATATGGACATTATGATCATTTATTTCCTTCATGCATTCTGTTTTAAACATTTTATAAATAATTCAACTCTGTTAAATTCACCAACTCTTGTTTATCCCATGTTTGTGGTATAAAATGTCATTTCATGGGAGCAGAAATCAGTCCATTTACCTTTGGGTGCTTAGTTTAAATAGGTGGGGAGAAAACCTTCTTGAATATTTTCAGTCTATAAAACTAATTATATAGTATTTTCAAAACACATTTTGGATGAAAATAAAAGTACCTTAAACTTTTATTGGATATGGCCTGAATTATGTAAGATTCATAAATTTAGGTATGCCAATGGGAGTCTAAATTGACAGGCTTGTCTGATTCTGAAAAAAAAAAAAATGTTCTAAATCACAGATGATAATGCTGTTGAGTCTGGTTCTGTGAACACTTCATCTTGCGAAAGTCCTGAGCAGTAATTGGTAATTAGTATTAGAGGCTTTATCATTCTTGCTGAGCAAATTACCAGAAAGAATGCTATATTTTCTGAATGAAATCACAAATTAATCATGCCACTGAGCTTAACTGTATCACTAGTGAAGACATACAAATACGGGGGCAAGCTTGTTTTTAAAAGACTATTGAAGAACAAAATCCAGAATTACATGAGTTAAGCATACAATGTGAAAGTACAAAGTCCTAAAAAGACATATCACTAATGTCTGTTTCAAAAGGAAAGGTAGGGACGGTATTTATAATTGAGTATCCTAAAAAACTCAAACATTATCAAAATAATTACAGAAGCCTCAGTCATTTACTTAGGGTAATTCAAAATTTTTAAATAAATTAGGAATTAATAACTACCACGTGTTTGTTGCCACACAGAATAATCAACTAAAATTCAATAATCTTTGTTGAAGTAACTTGTACTCATTTTGCATTAATATGTAATTAAACATAAACATTAAAGTTACATGATGTTATATGATTTTTTGTGTACTAGATCATGTACTTACTTAATATGTCCATGTGTGATATGTGTAAAACAGTTTTTCTTGATGCAAACATGTATCGCTTTTCACTAGGTGACAGTTTTCAGAGAAAAGGCATGGAGTTTTAGAATTAAAATCTACTCAGTGTCCCTTGCAATCTGCTGTGGGTATCCAAGAAGGCCCAGACCCTTCTTATGTTTTTAGGAGACAAAGAACAATTGATTAGCAAGTTCCAATATATTTCCTAGGGTAGGGTGGATGACCTGGTACCAAGACACCCCTGAGGACCTGATGGCTTCCTTTTATACATTGATGGTTTTCATTATGATTCTTATAGAAAGAAGACAGACATTTTTAGGCTAGACTGCGCATGGTAGGTTAAACCAATAATCCTCTTTTGTATTTCCCACAAATCATTTTCAAAGTAAAAATTGTATTTGGAGCCTATATACTGAATGTCACTGTAGGTGTCATTATATTAATGAGTCAGCTGAATAACTAGTCTCTTGGATTAGTATTTATAAAATAGCAATCTGTCTTATACTTTTTTTAGATATTTAGCAAGCACAGGCTTATTAGATTTCTAGTGATCGAATCACGTGCGCAATATAAGGAATCGTTGCATATGCATATATAGAGGATTATACCACTTTAGAAACATTAGATAATACATATTTGGTTCATTATAAATCTTGCAGGATTCTGTATTACCTAATAAATAATGGAATTTTCCACATTTGTTTTCAGTATTAGCTTATTCCAAAGGGATCCTTTATGAGGTAAACTTTTAAACATATAAAATAAGCTTTTAAAAGATCTAATTAGAAACTCTAAATATATTGACATTGATTTGTGAATATCTTCTCTCTTTTAAATGCAACATACCAAGAACTCAATAAAGCCATAGAGGGTCTTCACTTGCAGGTTCTGCTGATGACTTGAATATAATAAAGAACATGTAATAATGATACAGTGAAAGAGTTAACCCAGATTTGTTTCTATTGTACATTTTATTTTGAAAAGGCAATTAACTTCTCTTATCTATAAAATATCCCTGGAGAATCTTATGATTCCTATTAATCATACCATTTAAATTTGTCTGTTTTAAAGAAAAATACAAATTTAGGGCATGATATTGCAAACAGCCTAAGCAACCTTCTTCTCTCCATTTAATCTCTTCTCATTAGTGGAAAATAAATAAGAAACCCCAGTGTCTATTAGATGTCAGGATTATAGCTCCAAAATATAAATGTGATATTATTAGGTAAAGCATGATGAATAGCAGAACTAAAATCTCTAAAGGGTGAAACCAGTAAGGCAAGAATCATCAAAAAGCAACCAATAGGTAACAGATGGAGAAAACATAAAGCAGAGTTCCTTTGCAGATAAAATTATTCATTCATTAATCAAAGTTTATCAAATGCTGTTAAATGGCAGACAATGTGCTATTTTTTATAGACAGTATGTACAGACTAGTGAGATAAAAACACTAAAATGGTAAATGACTAAAAATAGTTTTAGGAGTCTACTCAAAAAGTTTATAACTATGAGAACATGTAATACAGTACAGCAGGCAATTTGGACTATAACATTGAACGCAGAAACTTGTTTGAGAACAACTACAAAGTGATTCTGCTTTCTCCTGCAGAATGAGGATGCACAATTGCTGGTGCTAGGTTTTGATTTAAGATAAAGGGAAGTAAATAGATTATTATTTTAAGTTCTTATGGAATGATGATATAAGCAAAAGTACAAGAGAACAATGTTCAGGCAAGAATTGATTATCATTCTTAATTCTGAAGGACCTTACATAAATAGAGAGGGCAATTAGCAGCTGAGTGTCCTTGGAGGCAAAAAAAAAAAAAAAAAAAAAAAAAAAAAAAATCTTGCAAAATATTCACATTAAATTACCCTAATTGGTGTAGCTACTTCATTCCCAGGAATTTTTGAATCCTTAGCTAAATAAATGCAGCCAGAAAAATGCAGTTTTCCCCCACTTGTCTGAAATCCAGTGGAGTAAATGATTGAAAAGAGATTAGGCTGTAGTGATAAGCAGAGATCAATAATATAACCCTAAACTTTTTTATGTAATTTGGATTTTATCTGGAGAGAAATGAAGATTTGAATAGTTTTAATGAGAAAAGTATCATGATATCATCTAAAATTTGTGCGAGCAAAGATGAAGTGGGAAGAAGTGATTGGAACACAAGACTAGAAATTATTAAGCAATGAAAAATTGTGGCCATGGGCCTCAAAATTGGTAGTGGTTACGGGGTAAGAGAAAAGACGAGGAATCAAAACGATATTTGATTGGTTGACTAGAAGGACACAATGACTGGCTAAGAGAGAAGAAAACACTTAAGGTTTAGTCTGGGCAAATGGTTAATGTTGGTGAGTTTAAGAAATCTGGAAGACCTTAGCGGGTAGAAGGCAATGGAACATATTTATTTTGGTGTGCTGAAGTGGTTATATGAGAGGTTATGTTCAAACTTCAATTAAAAATATAACTAAAAAAAGAAAATAATTAAAGAATAATTGAATGATTACACTGGAGAAAATAATTGGGAGATCATAGGCATATGAATGGTAATTGCAATCATAAAAATGGATGAAGTAGTCCAGAGGGAGCACGGACCGCTGACAAGAAAAATTGTCAAGAAAAATTATGTAGGGTCCTTCAGAATTAAGAATATTATTAATATTCTTTTAATATCTTATTAATGGGTATCATTATTGTATTTCATTATTCTATTATTATTATTGCATTATTAATATTATTATTATATTCCATAATACTCTTATTATCATGTGCATTGGGATGGCTAAAATACAAGTATTGGTGAGACTATGGAAGCACATTTAATGTAGTAGGCACTATACTGGAATCAGTTAAAACACACAAGAAGGAAGTGGAGAAAGCCATTGTAGGAACCTCCTTCGAGAATTAGTTGTTTCATTTTGGATGGGTTCTATTGATATGTCTTCAATTAATTAATATTTTCTTTGTCTACATAGAATCTGCTGTTTATCCCAGTCTGTATATTTTTCACTGGACATGTTTTGGTTTATATATCTGGGACTTCAACTTGGGCCTTTTTAAAACATATTTCATGCCTCTACTTCACACTTTGAACATACATAGTTATAAAAATTATTTTAATATATTTATCAGAAATTCTGTTTCAGCACTGGGTATTAATTATGTAATTGCCACATTACCCTGAATGCACCTAATGTATTATCTCATTATGGGTCATACGTTCCTGCCTCTTTGCACGCCTATCTTGAATTGTATGGCAGACATTTTATATTTTATCTCGTTCAGCACTGGATATTTTTCTCTCCTAATAAATACACTTGGGTTTTGTTCTGGGACATAGTTTAGTTACTTGGAAATAGTTTGATACTTTCAGGTCCTGATATTAAAATTTGCTAGGTAGGACCCATGCGGTGCTCATCAATAAGTCCCCACTGCTGAAGCAAGAGTATTATGTGTATTCTACCCCAAACCACCTGAATCTTAAGGTTTCCAGTGGGTTGATGTGAATAGGCACTGTCCTCAGCCCTGTGTTAACTCCAGACACTACTGTTTCTAATCCTGTGGGTGGTTTTTTTCAGGCTTTAGGTAGTTTTCTCAAGTATTCACACTGATCAGTACTCAACTGGATACTTGACATCTCTAGAGCTTTCTCTCTGTATGGCTCTCTTCTGCAGTATTCTGCCCTAGGACATCTACGCATTACGATCTCTTCAGGCCATCAATTCAGGGAGTCAGTTCAGATTTCCCTGGGATACTCCTCCCTGCACCACTGTCTAGAAACTCTTTAGGCAGTAAACTCTTTCAGGCAAGAAGTTAACTACAGTGCCTATTACACTATTTTAGTCAGGATGGCTTTCACATCAGCATGTACTTAAATATTCCTCTACTCCCCTATAAATCTTTAAATTATAAGATTTGGGGACTTGCTTAAATTTAAATTCAATTATTTTTTGGAGAAAATTATTTTATAGGAAGTAGCATGTTTTGACTTAATGCATATGAGTTTAGTAGACACAGAATGTTGATCTTATTTCTAGCTGTCTTCTGGGGCTCATTTTATAATAAAATCATACATAGTTAATATTGATGCACAGGTATCTTTGATTCAAAAAATACCCCAAATATAAGGTCAACTTTTCAGTTTCTTATCAAAACAGAATCTATCTTTACTTTATTGGACACCAATGGAGGTAATGATAACCGAGGTTGTCACATTTTTAACAGAATAGAAAACTACTAATTGTCAATGGCTTCTAGGACTTATTTTTCAGCACATTTTATTTCTCACTTACACAAATAACAGAAAACATACTAGACACTGTCAAAAATATAATCAAAATTATATTGTGATTATCATTCATCTCAGTTGAAATTACTGTTTGTCTCTAATGAAGCATTCACTATTTTACCATAGAAACATCCTTACTATGCCACTACCAACTTTAGAGAATTTGGTCACACTCATTAATGGTCAAGACTACTTTCATTATGGCTCTGAAAGAGTCGTGGTTTTGTGGGATTTTTTACTCTATGAAACAAGGGTAAATAGATATTAGTTTACATAGCTTGACTCCCACAGGTCTAACCACTTACTAATTGATAAGTATAATACATTTTTATGGACATAAAATATATAGTATAGAGTTTCATATATATTTCCAAATACAGTGAATTTCTGTAATAATCTCTGACATATATGTTCATGTTTTTACGACGTATTCATTTATATGACCAAACTTTGGTTACAAATCACATTCTGTTTTCTGTAATTCAAGGAAGTTAATATCCTTTCGGTCAAATAAACCACAGGTCCTTCTGGATTTTTCTCATAGTACATTATACACATATAATGCACAAATAAAACTTTCAAATTCCTTTTGCTCATTTTAGAAAGTAACAATTTAAAGAGAATTGGAGTATAAGACATTTTTCTGGCCAGGAAATTTCAGAACTTCTTCCAAGTATGGCAAGGAGTAACAAGTTTCCATCGTTGCTTTAAAACATTCATAGTTATGTCCATTAGTAAAATTGTCCTCACAGGTTGCTAAATAGTATGAATCCAAAGGAAATGTACATAACACTGAAAGTTAAACTGTTTGAGAAAGGCATGCTCCTATATGTATTGTACCTATTTAGTCTTAACTCCAGCATTACTTTTATCAATTGGGTCAAACTTAATTACATCAACGTTTGCCAACTGTAGTAAATGCAAAGGGTATATGTTATACTAAATCCAAAATATTTTGAGACTAACAAGTAATATAAAGTGTGTATCATTTTCCCCCAGTAGAAGCTTGTTTTTTAATAAAGAAGAATTTTGAAGTGGCTCTGCCTTTATTCTGATTGTGTATAAATGTTTTATGTATTATGTGTTGATATGAAGCGAAGTGCACACTGCCCATCAGCCACATTCATCTCTTTGTATGTGAACAAAAACAAGCAAACAAGTGGGTAATTGCAATTGAAAATAAAATATAGGAATGGTCAGGTTCCAAGAGCAAAAAAAAAAAAACAACCAACAAACAAAAAGCTGAAACCTGGCAATGATCTGAAGTATGATTTAACAATTTCAGACTGAATGGGATTATTGCAATTTTCTATAACAATATGAATAAAGCAAGCATATTTAAACTCCATATGCTAGAATGACTAGAGTTATATTGATAAGAAATCTAACATAATGTATATCATCCTGCAGATATTTTATTCCATGATGATATGTATTCTAGCCTATAAGGCATAACAAAAAATGGAAGGCTGAGCACAGTGGCCTACATTTGTAATCCTGGCATTTTGGAGGCTGAGGAAGGAGGCTCACTTGAGCCCAGAAGCCCAACCTGGGCAGCAAAGCGAGACTTTGTCTCTATAAAAAAAATTAAAATAAAACTAAATTAGCCAGATGCAGTGGTATGTACCTGTAATCTAAGATACTAGAGAGGCTGAGGTGGTAGGATCACTTGAGTCCAATAGGTGCAGGCTATGGAGTGAGCATGGCAGTGAGCCATGATCACACCACTGCACAAGATATGTGACATTGAAGGTTAAACTGTTTGAGAAAGCCATGCTACTAAATGTATTCTACTTATTTAATCTTAACTCCAGCATGACATTTCTCAACTGCATCAAACTCAATTGCATCAGCAGCCTTGTATGATCAGTATAACAA